>NC_054061.1:13816276-14119800 GCF_017639655.2 Falco naumanni
GTTTATTTGAATTTGAGGTACGGTTTGCTAGAGAGATGTTTATTTGGTAAGATATTTAAGGAAAGCCATTAGACTTATCCATAACACTTCTCTTGAGCAATGCTGTAGGCAGCATGGTCAGGCAGCTGTGGTTCTCAGTAAGTCTGCAGAATTTGTAGGACACTGTACAATGGCATGAACATGTGCATTGGCCAGCTGATTATGGGATCACTGTAGTACACTGTTACATACCATAAGTGGGTCATCTGGAGGAAGAGGAATTAGCCTTTACATAAACTTGGCATCTGTTACTTTCATAAAAATCTGTGTTGGTGGAAGCTTGGCGAAAAAACATAAAAGTAAATATTAAGGATAAATTTTAGTACATGTGAAAGACAGGAAGGCTTTCTAGTATCAAAAAATGTATGTCAGAATTGCTTGTAAATATTATTCCTTGCAGCTCGGGCTAAGTAATGAATACTGTCTCGCAACGTATGATAATATATTTATTGCTGTAACCCTCCTGTTTTCAAAATCAGTTTTACTACCACCACATTTCCCATTTTGAGAGGAATAACAGAATTTAATGACCTTCTACAAAACCTTTTTGAGTCTGTAGTTGAATAAGGGAGTCAGTTGAAGGCATTGAATATCAGGGCAACACCTTACCCACAAGACAGTAATTTTTCCACATTTGCTTATAAACAGCAGTTAAAATTATAACATTCAGGTACATTCAAACCATTAAATTCATAATTGATAAGTTGCATATAATAGTGAACCCAAAGCTCCACAGCATCTTGCTACTGGTCCTTGTTGGAGCTAATCAACAGATGTTCTTTACTTCAACTGGGAAGCATTGTGTTTGTAAGCCATATTGTATTTAGCTTACAATTTTATTAATATTGGACAAAACTGAAAACATTGTAATCCATAATAAAGAAATGTGGTTTATTTTCACTAAATATACAAATGCAAAAATAAGCAAATCTTTATACATTTTAACTCAGAACCACAGCTTTTTGTTTTGTAAACCACAGTTATATAAAGAAATACAAAAGAAAGTAAGAAAGATTTAAAAGGAGATGGGAAGTGAATGTTCACAGAATCTTGTGCTGATTTTGAAGTGACTGTAGAAAGGCTGATTTAGTTTTGGCAATATTTGCAGTGTTGATATCTACATTTATTTTAACTAGTAAACTTTTATAATTATATTTAAAACTTACCAAAAAAAAAAAAAAGAGGAAAAGAGGGTATGCCTTAGCTAGTATTTAGGGCATACTTCCTTCCTCCCCAATATCATCATAATTGATAGAGCAGTACTCTGGACTGAATGTGCAGAACATTACAACAGTAAAATAGCGTATAGTAAGAAAAATACTGTTAAGACTGAAGGAACTTTAAAATGTTTTAAAGCTCCATTTTTACTCTTTTGTTGACTTTTTTTTTTTTTTTTTGAGGGCAAGCTATCAGAAAAAAAGCTAGAGAGATCACTTGGCTTTATGTAGCGTGAGGAGGCTGTTGATAGCTGCTACATAATGAAAAGGAACAATAGGTCTGATCTTTCCTACACACACTTATTCAGGTTTGAGTTAATTATAAGGAGGTTTCCAACAAGGGGGGTGGGGGAAGCCACTTTTCTTCATTAAAGTCGCTGTTGAGTGATATGAAAACAGTTTGACCTACTCTGCACATGCTACTGCTGGTGGATTCACAGCATATGCTATGAAACCACTGCCACCACCTCCCTCCCCTCCTCAGTCTCTAGAAGACAACTGTTTCAAAAAATAACTGTCTGCATATGCTGAGATACACTCAAAGATACCCCTGATGATTGTGGCTCCTGCAGTACTTGTGGGTGAGACTGTATCATTGCAGACCAAGCTAAGCACAAACTACAAAATTGCTGTTGAACAAATTAATAAGAGGAAAAGATTTCCAAGTTTCTTCTCAAGGGCATCAGCCACAAACAAGCACAATGGCAAACTGAAGATGCATCTTCCACATTTTGTAGATATTCACTTGTTAGCTTTTCCAAGTAAAAACAAGCAAAAAATAAGCATCTAGGAATAAAATAAGCATCTAGGAATAAAATAAGCATCTAGGAATAAAATAAGCATCTAGGAAGCACACTGCAAGTGTTTCCTCAAGAATATTATTTACATCTACATACCAATTTAGGAAGACTAGTAAACCTCCTAACACCAAGGTCCCAAGTGGGCAAAAATTCCATAGTCGTGACCTTGCTGAAAGCTCTTATTATCTGTGACAGTAATTTTCAAGCCCTGTAAGTCCACCCCTTTTTTCTCACAAAACTAGTTATCTATGAGAACCCACCTCTGCAGCAATAAAAAAAGTAAAATCAATGAAATCATAAAAATGAAGGGTGCCTGCACTGAAGGAAAGATGTAGTTAAAATAGTTTCTAGAATAATTAACTATTGGGTTTTAAAGGTCCCATTCTAGAAAGGCATGCTAGGAAAAAGGAGGAATTGCAGGATAACAGATTTTAAGCAGCTTTTTTTTTTTTTCTTTCTTTTTTTGTCTGGTGAAGGTAAGGGGGAAAGAACTTTTGCATGTTGTCACATAGATGGATGTTGCAGTCAGTGATATAATTTCAGCTGAAACAGACCTGAACGAGCTAATTTGAATGCTAAAAGTGTAATTAGCGCAGGCTGATTGCATGAGTATATGACTGTTTCCTCAGGATTATCAACTTCTACTGAGCTTTGTACTTCTATAACTACATTACTGGTCTTAGGGCAGTTATGTTTAAATAAGGCACGCAGCATAATACTCAGTTTCTCTCTTAATGTAGATTTAGGAGCTGTTTCTGGGGTCCTGATTTCCCCTTTGTTGTCCCATACCCCCCAACTTGTTCCATTTATTTGACTCTCTAAATTCTTCCATCACTTTTCCTTCCAGATTTTTCTTTTTTTGGTTGCTATAACGCCAAATTCTTATTCTTTACTCCTTGTGTAATTTATCTTACTTCTGCTCTTCTTTTTGCCTTTTCTCCCCATTTACTCCACCTCTCATTAAAATGGTTTTTAATTGTCTACTTTGCTTTACTTTAAAAAAATAAATTAAAATCTTTCCCTTCTGTGATACCCTGGGCTTTGATACTTTGCTTTATGTAAGCTATTCTTGTTTTTAATATTGTTTTCTCTTTTAGGTAGGATAAAGTTTTTCATCTGCTCGTAATGCTAGTATTTTTATTAGTGCTTTTTAAGCTCATGAAAGTTGTCAGAATTTTTGCTACATGAAAGGACAGATGTAGGATGAAGAGCGGTGAACAGTGTGTCAGAAATGCTTGCTGGCTTCTGCGTTTATAGAAGTCAGATGGTATTTTTACATTGAGAAAATTTCTGAAGATTATAAAGCTTTGCCTAGTTTTGGTGAATCCATTTGTAAAAATAAAAGTGAAAAACTGAGATGTACTTAACTTGAAAATTTTCATGGCTATACAACTGCCAGTGGAACTCTTGCTACCTGTAGCAATATTAAGAGAAACAACATAGACTATATATTTTTAATAATTATTATCTTAAATAGCCTGGGGAGTGGCTAAAGAACATTGTGGTGGTAATAACTTTAGGCTGTCTGAACTAGCAGTTTCTGTATGACAGGAGACCCATTCACCTGCTTTGCATAAGAGAAGCCCAGGGAGACAGTTTTGGTATAAATGAAAATTCAAAGGAGTTCTAAAACATCCAGTTAGAAGTTTTTGCTGCTTGAGTGAGGGCCTAAACTTGTCAAGATACGTGTATTTACAGAATATATTCAGGGTTTTTTTAGTTCCAAATTAACTATGTTTCCTGAAAATAAACAAAATAAAATCTTTCAAAATACTATCAAAAAGCCTCCTGCTCACTACAGCCTAGCTACTTTTATTTAAAACTTTGCTTTATTCAAATGAACCTGATTTTTTTCTCACTGTTTTTTGTATCATAGTCAAACCTCTCTATACTCAGAAAAGAAAGATGGCAGAAGACCAAATTCTGCTCTACTGTACTAATGAAAGTAAAAGAAACTATGCTCAAGTCCTTGGGCTACACTGGTTTCAGTAAGAGAGTCAATGACCTGACTATGTGCTCAGTTAACTGGTGACAGCCGGGCATGCCTGTTCTGGTTCCAGGAAAGCCACTCTACCTCAGTTAACTGAGAGCAGAAATTGGCTTGCTGTCTTTGTCAGCTGCAGGCAAACCCTGTGTGAAAAACAAAACTATGGGTGTTCCACTCCAAAATATGATGGCAACAAGCTGAGTAGTCATCTGGACCCTGAGAGAAACCTGTTTTTATTTATGGTGACCAAGCTTGGTCTAGCATGTCAAAACCAAATGTTACATATATATATATATATCCATAGCTATAAAAAACATTTCGGCCTTTAGCTTTTTAATCCATTTCAAATGTGTATTTTCTATGTCAATCATATTGTTTCATCATTATGGCTTCCTTTATCCAGGAATATCACTGTACTGGAAGTTACAGGGGAAGGGGAATTGGTGATATGTCTGGAGTGCACCATTTCAAGTAATGCTCTGTGAGATGGTCAAGGAGTACACACCATGGATCAAAAGACACCCTTTTCATGTGAGAGACTACACATAAAAGACAAAAGATTATTACAGGGTGATAGCTTGATTACAGTTATGTTCCAAAAGACCTGTTTTAACAGAGAACAGCACAGAGCAGTGAAATACTGCTGGGAGAGCTTCCTTCTCCTTACAAATAGCCTTGTCTCTGTGTTTCAAAATAACATGGCTTGAGCAGAAAGGGATTCTCATTCTCTTTAACAATCCTGCCCAACCACAGAGCAGCCGTATGTCACTTCAGTATAGGGGATTTAGTTTTCTGTAATTACGTCAGAATATACTGACTATGTTTAATGAGTATCTGAGTGTAACTGAAAAGGTAGCACTTCTGTTTGGATTATCGATAACCCTTTATGAGATCATTTTAGAAACAGCTGTATACATTGAAGTTTTTACTGGTAACATAGCACCTTCAATCAGATTAGGGAGACCCACCTGCTCCTCCACAATTGCAGATTATCAAGTCGACTATTACAAACAAATGACAACTTTCAATTATACTGGCTTTTTGTCGTGTCATCCCAACAAGGAAAGTAAATGCTGATTATTTGGTTCTGACTGAGTTAAATACTTGTCTGACTGACAAAGCCAATGCAGGGCAATAAGGAAGGTTTAGAAGTAGCTGATATCATACACCAAAATAGAAAAATTAAAGATTAATTGCATTTAGACTTTTTTTTTTTGTTCAACATTGAAGTCTAATCCCAGTACATTTTTTGCAGGGGGGCATTGAGAACAAAGTAAAGTTAAATTACAGAGAAAAAACCCAAACAAATCTCTATAGTGCTGTTTGTGTAATTCTGGCTCATTTAGGCCCTCAAATAAGTATTTTCTCTATGCTGCAGAAATTTAGCACAGTAAATGTAGAGACAGGGATTGTTCTGCAATGACATTGCTAAGTTTAAGAGCAGAATGACTTTGAACATTTAAATCTGTTCAACATACGTTTTGACAGAGGCTCTGTACTAATTATATGATTTTTCTGATATGCTACATATAAACGTTGGGAAGAGTCTCTATCAGAGCACATTCATATTGAAAAGACAACAATTAGACTTCCAGTCTCTGCTCTCCTTAGTGCTTACCTGTTTTATATGACAGCAATTTAATACAATGGGCATGGCATATTTTTCAATGTTATGCTTTCTGCCTGTAATGGCTCTTTACATTTTCCATGCAAAGTAAAAACAGCTTTGAAGTAATGAGGAAAGGGCCTCTCCCCATAACCATCTTCACCTGATGGTTAGGCTGTCTTTTGAGGTAAATTTCAATCCCAGAAGGTTAAGAAAGAATTTGAGCATGGCTTTCCCAAGCTGCAAATAATCACCCAGGAGGTTTAACCCTTTTACTAGGGTAAAGCACAAAGAAAACAAATTTGCATGTTATTCCTCTTAATATTTCCTAGGAAAGGAAACTTAGAATTCCTAAGGATATGCCTAAAGCTGGGACTATTAATGACTTCTAAACTATATTCAGCTTTTAATTATGCAGAGCACTGTTTATAGATGTTTGCAATACACATTTTCTGAATCAGATCCCACCAATGAGGTACGCAAAGAAATGTCTAAATTATAGGTTGTAATGAATCGAGCATGAGATGGATACTTAAACTGCACAGGACTGTAAAGATTGACGTACCTTAGTGCATACCCAAAAGGGTATCTTACATAATTGGGTGAACTGTCCTGCTACAAGGTGCTGCATATGAATTGTTCAGTAGCTATGCAGAGGTTTTACAGATCACACTGTTGAATGCAGGGGCTAAACTATGCTTAAATCCCTCTTTGGAGATGTGTAGCATGTGATTTTATATGTATAATACGAATAGCTGAAATCACACAAACTATCTACTGATGAGATAGGCAGGGAAAAAGAATGTTATATATTCAGTTTGGTGTTCTGCCTTGTACAGACATTGAGTTTTGGTGCTAGTTTGTTTCTGGTTTGGTTTTTATTTTTATTTTTTGCGATGTTAGCAAAGTTCAGTATCCTTAATCCAATAAATTAGATAAGGAGGAATAATACTTTTTTTTGTCTAAACTTTAGAGTTTAGTCTCATGAACCTCTTTACTGCATTGCCCACAGGAAAAAGAGACATGAGTAAAACAAGTAAGGACATACAGATTCTTACTTGTTAAAAGCTAGCCAGTATATGAGTACATATATAAGATACTCATGTTAATGCTAGGTCATGAACTAAACTGATAGTGAGAATGTATATTTGCAGTACAAAGGAACAGAGAATAGAAAAAAAATTACAAATATGGATTAAAGAAATCTCTGGAGGAAAGGAAACATAAGAACAAAGCACATTCATCAATCACAGTTAGCATCCATATAAAAATCAGAAAAAGGAGACAAAGAATTCAGTTTACTCCAAGGTTATACGTGCTAGGTTTTTTAAATCTAGAAGCCAATCAATTTACTGAGAGCCTCTTGAGATATTCTGAGCATAAGCAAATTCTGGTGATATTGATGAGAATTGTAAGAGAGCAGCACCTTTATAAGCAAGAAGAGACTGCTTTGTGAGCTTTCTAGGGATCATATAGCTGAGCTGCAGAAGCTTAGTAGAAGCCAGACTATACCTTTCTAGCCCATATACGTACCAGTCTTTGTCTAGTCCAGTTCTGTGGTATCTCACATTAAACAGAAGTTATGCAATCTGTACTGTCATTTGTAGTGAAAAGTTTAATTGCTTGATGGGGCTAACATTCCATGTGAGTGCAAGAGTACTCCTCTGCATCAGGATTCAGTAACTTAATGAAATTCATTGTTTCACTATGACACAGTGTGCCATGCCACAGGTTTCTTGTTGCTCTTGCTACTTGTAAAACAGTCCTTACTATTTGAGTGATTGGCTGTGTGAACTATGCAAAATAGGCGTTTCACTGTGTTTTGCTAAAGTTTCATGATGTCATTGCACGTAATCTTTGTCAGAAGGAAAGTTTAAACCTAAATATAGTAGAGAAATTACTGTAGCTGCTGTTCAGAACTCAACTGTAATAAGGAACTGTATGGTTTCCTCTCACCACCTCCTTCTCTTAGAATAGCAGTGAATTCCAATGAAAAATAGGAGTTGTGGTTCTGGGGCAGCAAGTCTGGTCTACAGTCAGCTACCACACTAAGAAACAAATTACACATCTGGGATAAATTTGGACTTAGAATTCCATGTCCTGGTGGTGGTATACAAGAAAATAGTCTAGACCCGGACTTGCTGGATGAGCATATGAGGGTGTTAAAGACAGTGTAAAGAACTACTCGGGGGCTTTCTTAATGCTTTATATCAACTCATAACCATCTCCTCAGCAGGTGGAGAGCATGACAAAAACCTGTGGGTTTACTGAGACAGTAAAATGCACAGGTCTTTCCTGAATATTGCAATAGACTATTTTAGATAATGAGAAGCTATTAATAGCACTCTTAATAGAAATGGCATAAACTGGTCCCAAAGTGGGAGCATGATCAAGTTAGTTTGCTCCCCAAGTTCTGAGGATACATGTCCAGATCTTCCTGTCGCCAGCTTGAGATGAAATCTCACCAAGATAATCTTCCTTCTATAGGAATGATAGGAATGAGATTTAATAAATATTAAAAATAACAACCAGGATTACACTTTTCCAGGTGCCTATTCAGATGATCACAATGATTTTACTGCCTCTACATTCTTCATATGTTCAGTACTGAACATCATCCACAGACCATATGCTACAGCTGTTCTACTTACTGTTAACTCCATCACCTCAGCACAAAACTCCTGAGTCATGCTTGAATCATCCAGAGAAGAATCTGGCCCACCTTATTGTGCTGGTTTTGGCTGGGGTAGAGTTCATTTTCTTCACAGTAGCTACTGTGGGGCTTCGTTTTGGATTTGTGCTGAAAACAGTGTTGATGGTTCAGGGATGTTTTCAGCACTGCTGAGCAGCGCTCACACAGAGCCACGGCCCTTGCTGCTGCTCACCCCACCCCACCAGGAAGCAGGATGGGGGGACAAGAAGTCAAGAGGGGACACAGCCGGGACAGCTGACCCCAAGTGACCAAAAGGATATCCCAGACCACATGATGTCATGGTCAGCATATAAAGGTGAGGGAAGAAGGAAGGGGGGAAGACATTCAGAGCTATGGTATTTGCTTTCCCAAGCAACTTAGACATGATGGAGCCCTGCTGTCTGGGGGTGGCTGAACACTTGCCTGCTGAGAGGAAGTGGTGAATGAATTCCTCATTTTGCTTTGCTTGCATACACAGCTTTTGCTTTACTTATTAAAGCGTCTTTATCTCAACTCACAGATTTTCTCACTTTTACTCTTCCAATTCTTTCCCTCATCCTGCTGTGGGGAGTGAGTGAGCGGCTGTGTGAGGCTTAGTTGCTGGGTTGGGTTAAACCGCAACATTTATACCAGAATATTACAGATTAAAAGGGCTAAGATTCACCTTAGCACTTACATTTTTAGGAACCACTCATTCTTCACAAAAGGTTGAGCTGTCTTGCAGTAAAGTTAAAAACAAGCTACCTTATGACTTCTACAATTCAGTTCAAAGCAGGGCGTACAAGAAAACTAGAATAGCAACTTGAATGAAAGCAGTAGCTCAGGCTTGATCAGTCAGTCTGTTTATAGAGTGGGATTATTATTACGATTAGTGCAAGTGGACATGGATAACCCTCTTTGTGTTTCTGTGACACATCTGTAGATCATCCTCCATTTAATTCTGTCTGTTGCTTGCTGTGTTACTGGAAAATACAAAACCAAACATCTGCGTTCCAGATAGGCACAGCCTGAGAATGTGAATGTCATTTAATATCCATTCAAAACATAATACTAGTCATTTGGTGTGTAGATGGCAAAGTGGAAGAAGGAAGGATATGGGAACTTGGGAATGTTGATGGGTTGTGGGGGAAGAAAAAGGGCAATAGGTAAAAGATACATACAGAAAAAGCACTTTCCCCTGCCCTGCAAATAAGGTGTTGTTCTCCACCTCTACTTAAACTAAAATCAGCCGTGAGGAATCCATCTCTCCCTAATTTCAGTTGAATACCAGTCCATTCATCCATGAGCAGAACTTGGCATCTTGTTGTAGCAATATCACTCGTTCTGATACTTCAACAGTAATACTAACTGCTAAAAGGATAATTCCTGTTATAACTCTATTTTAAGTCATACATGAGATACCAGGTGTGTTAGGCTAGTCTTATCTAGAAATTGTGGCCCAAGTGCAAGTATAGGCGATGTATTTCAGAAAATGCTTCTTTTCCTCTTAAAAAGCCAGTCATTTATCTGATTGACTAAAGTCTGTTTCCATGCATAGAAATCCTGCAAGATAAATCCAAAAAATGCTGACAGTGGGCTACATTTAAGTGAATGATTGTTGCTAAATCACTCCTAAAGAATGACTTTGGAAATTGCTTATCTGACAGAATTTTGCTACCTTAAACCCATTCAGATGTTACTATTCCATTTACTATATGTACATGATGTTGTATAGTAAGTTATCTACATTGTCTGAGGCTTCCCTCAGTTTCAGTCACTCAGTCATCTAATTGTGCTGACCAAAACAGCTGCTTATTCAAGCCCAAGAATAGCTGTGTATGTTGTGCAGTTTTGTGCACAGGAATTTTCATCAATAATCTGGAATTATGTTTTACAATCCTTTATTGATGATGCTTTAGACAATCTCAACTGAAATGTTTTATATTAGCATTGCATTTTAAGAGTCTAAGATATTTCTGTTGCTTCCTATTAACACAAAACTTAAGTACTTCATATCAAAACAATAAAAATAAACATGACACTCTAGGCATTCTTCTGTATTTTTTCAGCCATCAGACGAATTTATGGCTGCTGCCATACATCCACATTACCAATGATAGTCCTGGGTAGTGGCAGTAGCAGCAAGGTTTTTGAAAATTTCCTCCCATTTGGTACTACTGTGAAAGTGGGTAACTGATATCCATTAGAGCAGGCTTAGAGCCTGTGGAAGATCCTATCCCCAAGCCATTTCTGCAAGGAAGAAATCTATTACTTCTTGTGAAGGTAAAAAAAATGGCAACTTGGCCACAAATAAAACAGGTCACCTAACAAATATACATCAGCCTAGTAACTAAGAGGTAAACTCTAAATGGTCCTGAGGTCTGGCTAGATTTTAAAGCTTTCTGAACAGTAATTTGACCTGGCTATCTATATTGTACAAAATACAGGAATAATCTTGTTTCGTTTTACCACAAATGAAAATAAAAATAGTCCCATTACAGTTAAGATGAGTATTTGTCTTCAGTTGTATGCAAGAAACTGCTGTGCAAATCTTGAGATTTATTTGAAAATTAAATTCATCCTAGGAAAAACTACAGAACAATTTAGCATTCATGTCTTCAGGACCTGTACAGTTAGTCCATTTCCTTTTGTGCAGCAGTTTTCTAGTTCATCAGCGCTAGTATGGGGACTAATAACAGTGCGACACCTTGACTCCATTTAGTGACTGTTTGCTAAAACTCATCAATGGGCTCACACATTGAAGACTGCACTTGAGCCAGCCCATATGTGCTATTTTATTTAAACTTTATTCTTATACCTCAGTCATATCAATATATTGCAATTTAGATACACCATTACCTTGTTTTCTCTTCGTTTTAGCTCCATCTTGCCTTTTTCTTTCTCTCTTGTAGCTTCCATTTGTTACCATATTAAAATATGGAAAGCACATTCTTTTATGTTTTTACAGCAAAGCTTTAGGACAGAAATTTACTTCTATATTTGCATTATTTTTGCGATTTGCTTATGTTGCTCTATAGCAGCAAAGCAGCAAAAAAAAAAATCAAATTTCAGTAAAAAGATGGAGAGAAGCCTAATGATCACAAAACCTAAAACTGTATCCAAAACTCACCCCTTTTTCCTCCCTCCCCTCTTTTTTCTTCCACAGCATTCTGACTCCAACTGTAACCTGAAGAAGCGAGTAAACTCCGTGACATGCCAGGCAGATCAGTCTCCTGAAGCCAGCATAATATCAAATAGTGCATCCCAGTGTCAACCAGTGTCTGTTCCTCCACCAGCCCCACCACCACCTATTGGAGGCACAAGTAAAATAGACCAGTATTCTAGGATCCTATTTCCAGTTGCATTTGCAGGATTCAACCTGGTATACTGGGTTGTTTATCTTTCAAAAGACACTATGGAAGTGAGTAGCAGAATTTCTGAATACTTGCTTGTAATATGTTTACTTAAGCAGTATTTTTTTAATTGTGCATTTACTCTTGCAACTCCAGTTAATCCTTTCTGAGGAAAGTTACTGATAACAACTTTCTCTAAAACACTAGCTTTGGCTTCCAGTAGTAGTGGCACTCTGTGCAACGCAGAAAGGCTATTTGAAGATGAGAAATGTAGACACTTACCTCTATGCCATGTTGCACTGAGCAGAACACGTTGTGTAAGACAACGTATGACGCCATTCTTAGCAAACTAATCTTACATCTTGCATTTCTTAATCTTCCTATCTGCAGTAAGGAATGGTGGAATTATCTGCTGAAGCCATGCAGTGAAGGACATAAGAACTTTAATATCTCGCAAGGTTTGGTCAGTGAGGTAGTAAGAAAACAGTCTCCTGAAAAAGTTTGTTATACATTCTAAACATTTATCCATAGTGTGAAGAATTGATGACTGCAGTATACAGTTTGTGAATCAAGATTCCCTGGTTTTATACATTTTAACACTATTTTTTCCTGTTTCTTCGTATAGCTAAACTGTTTTATGCAGATAAAGCTTCTAAATTATTTAAGTCTGCTTGAATCAGGCAGAGAGTGTTCATGTCTTTAGATATCCGTGAGGTCCAGAAGCGGTGTGTCCTGCAAATTGAGCATGTCTAGAATAGTCAGTCAGTGATTAGTCATTAAACTTTAAGTCTTTAATGCCTTAATTCTCTAATTTTTCGCTTTTGCCTAAATACATCTAATGGTGTCCCATTTCCTTGGTAAGAAAATACATTCATTTGCCTCGTTGCCATAGAGTTTTTGAATCTCACTGTACATTGCAGTCAATGATTGGTACATTCAGCTTTATTTAGGACAGCTAGAGAGATAATGATGGTATTTAGATAGTACTGAATGCACAAAGTCCCCACATCAATAAAAACAGAGGCTGGCAATCTGGTATGAGTGGTGATCAAATTGTGCCTTTATTTCCTAGATTAGAGGTAAAGCAGGCTGAGGGAAATCTCATGGACAGCCAAGAGATGTAGTTCAAAGTAAACAAGACAGTGCTGATCAGCTGATTGGTGGCATCTTGCCTCTGCTTGAAACAGAGGCTACTAGCCTCTAATTTTGCTGATTTTTGCTTCTAGTATGATCTGGAAAACGCTGTCTCTCAAAGATGGAGTGTGCTGCCAAGCAGCTTATATGAAATCAGGAGGGCAGGACGATATGAGGCACTATCTCTTACATGTTCCTGCAGATGTCTCTCTCAAGAGGTCACAGCTGCTAACTCCTGGCCACTCAAAATCTGCCCAATGATAAATTTAGCATTTGTGCCAGAGTTACTGATCCTGCTATTAAAATATTGACTATGTGTGCAAATTACTTATCTCAATCAGAGAAGGGAAGTATCAAAAAAGCTCATGTATAATCATTACAGCTTCTGTTTAGAGGCCAGTTCCTCAGTTTGTGTAGCTTGCCATAACTCCGGTGATTTCATTCAACCATTCACTTTTCAATCTAGAAATATTTAGAACATATTTGCCTTGGTAGTGATTAAATACTTACACTGGACATTGTAAATTAAGAGTTAAATTAGAACTAGGCCTTTTAAAATACTTCAAAAGTCTGGGACATAGTGCTGACTCAATATTTTTAGAATACCACTTTTGCAAGCCCACAAACATGCTCACAAACTCAGAAATTACGTTCTGTAGTAGCCTTATAGAATGACAGAAATACAGCAGCAGAGTTTAGAAGACAGAACAGCATTGACAGCTGGGGTGTTTTGAATTACAAAGAATGTAAACAATTATGTAAAATGTGGATCAAGCTCTTCTTCATAAATGACAGTTTCCTGTTTGTGTACCCAGTTGTTACTAATAATGATTGTGATATACATTGCTAGGTTTCTAATTCAATATGATGTATCACTTTACGAATTGTTATTTTCAAGGAAAACCAGGACTGGTTTTGCTTTTAACAATACGTTAAACGTATGTAAGTCTTCCCATTCAAGCAGAGGAGATACAGAAGTTAGGCAAGCAAAGCACAACATGGTTCAGGGCCAGTTCAACTCAGTTACAGGCTGAAGCCCAAAAGATTAAATGCTGGTACAGTATTATTCAGTTAAGAAATTTCATTTAATTGTGAAAGTGCATTTTGTGCAGTTTTTCAGGTATATTAGCTTTTCTTTTCTTTTTTGTTACTTCAATTTCATTTGGCTTTTGTTTAAAAAAAACAAAATGGAAAAAAAGTCTAATCAGTTCATTAAAATAACCACATTTCCTGTGCACAAGTTCTTGTAGTGCAGCTTTCTAGGATTTTGATTAGTGTAGTTTGGAGTGCAGAACATCATTCACCAAAGTCTGTCAGTGTGGAGATTTCTAAACAGAACAGCTACCTACTGTCTTTGGATGGTACATACAGAATAAATCAAGAAGCATTTCATGAATCTGTAAAGGCAGGCTATTAGCACTGGAATCAAAGGCAGTTTTCAACTCATGTCATTATCTTCTGGTCAGACTCTGAAGGAAGCGCAAAAATCATTTTTCACTTTAATGTTCTGGATTCAGAGCATGAGCTAGAATGAACAGACTTGTTAATGTAATGACACAGAATTTCATGAGACCAGGAGCTCTCTCCTAAGCTGTTTGGTAGTATTTCTGTGCACTGCTAAGCATTTTTCTTATGGCTCAGGTGATGGGCCATAGGTTACAAAAATGGAGAAGTCATTCTTGTGTATTGTATCTGATAAGAACCTTGGAGCTTGAGTACTTTTGAAAGTGCTCTTTGGAGTACCTTTTCTTCCCACTCCATTTAATCATTTTCTTTTTGGAAGACTTCAGGTTAATCACCTTCTAGTGATTACTATCTTACTATACACATAAACTTACAGTATGATAATTATACAGAAATTTTAGGATTTGTAAGTTTCTATAATAAAGAAGGTGCTTCTAATAAAATGTATGGTTTAAAATATTTTATTAATTATTTTTCAGAGCAGCCAGGATTGGGCAGATAGCAAAAGTGTCATAGACTGAATTCTGTATTTGTACTTGCATATGTATTGAGCCAAGTCCAGCTTAGCAGCAAACTAAGTAGCCATCAAGAAAATAATCTTTTGCTATATTTTAAAGCAAAATAGCAGGATTCTATGGATGGAAAAATAAAAACTATGGAGAAAAAATTCCAAGTTGAGATTAAGTGCTTCAACTGGATGCTTTTGATACATGGGTGGGAATAAAGTTATCTTCTGGCCTTAATATGTAAATAAATGGTTCTGTTCTCCATTGGAACAAGTGGGAAAACATTCTTACGCAGTAGCACTTATCTGCCATGTAACTTGATACATAAAGTATTTCAATGTAAACTGGTTTGCATTATGGAGTAGCAACAGTGTGGCAGGACAACAGTTATACTGGTAAAGTATAGAAAGGAAGCTGATATAGTTATCCGCCAGCATTTTGTTAGACCCTAATATAACCAAAGGACAGCAAAAAGGACATACTTGAAAATAAGTATGTAAAGAATCCCCAGTTGAAATAATAGATGCCAGTTTTTAGACCACAGAAAAAGCTGATACTTGTATGGTAAGCTCCTCTTTCTTTCAGAAGTTTTTATGGCTATGATGGTGACAGATGACTATAGCTACAGCACTGTGCCATTTATAATATGAAAAAAAACCCTAAAGCATTAAAGTTACTCTAAAAGGACTTACTCCCTCAATATGTAAGGTCAGTTGTGATTAATTTACATGGAAGGTTCAAAGGTGTGACATCCCCATGATTTATACATGCAAGATGGAACAGGCATGTTTCTGTGGTGTGTGTTCTGTAGATTACAGCAATATTTGCCATTCATAAAAAGCTCTGTACAGTAACAAAAAATACACATTTGTCTACACAAATAGAGAAGTACTTGAAAAGAGAACAAACCTATATGACAAATGGGAAAAAGTTGTTACAGCTTTTTATTTTGTCATACAGCATTTTTTGGTTTTGTTTTTGGTTTTAAATCTGACTAAGTCCTTGAGCTGAGTACTAATTTATGACAGTGACCTTGGCAGGTGAGCTGTATGCTTAGTTTATTTTAAAATTTGCTTGATCTAGAATGCAAAGAACACTCTTTTAATGAGAAGAGTGTAAGAAACTTTACCTTTGCCACATCATTCACAAGGCATATACTATTCTCTCACCTTGCTACACATCTTTCTAAAGTAACCTGTCTTAATTATGATATGTAATGTTGTATTACAGTTTTTTAATATAATAAAATGTAGAATGATAAAGTGAATCAAACTAAAGAAGGATATGATGTTAAAGTTTTGATAATAAACTACAGCAAAACAAGCAGAAGCCATTTTTTATGTTTGGGAGCAGAGGAAGGTACAGAGTCACTGAATGTGCTGAATTCATGGATATTATTTAGACACAAGAGAACATAGTATCATGGCAGAAAAAGAGTTACAAACAAGTTGAAGCAGGAGATGAGATGCTAATGATGTCAAGTGGGAAGAAAAAAGAGCAAAAAAATAAGAACTGGAAAAGTATTCAGCTTCAGTATGTTAATATTCATAAAACTTGCAATGTGTATTGTTACATCATGTTTCAGTTTAAACACTGGAAAAATAAAGTTCAGGAGAAAACGGTCATTGTCATACATACTTACAATTGAGCTTTGATGATCCATCAGATTCTGAGATTCCATCAGATCCATCAGATTCTGAGAGGAGTCTCCCTTGTAATGCAGTTCTATTTTAAGGCTGCTGAGACAATTAGAGATCAGGTGGTTTTGTTGGTTAACTCAGTTGTTAACAACTCATAGCTTAAACTTCTCTCTAAACTTTTCTTCCAGTTTTTTGAACCTACTGCAATGCACCTTCGAAATGACCATCTGTCCAACTGAAGGACAACTCAAGGTTCCAAAGAAATCACTGAAGGTCATATTGAGTTTAAAGGGACTTTAAAGGATTTGTCTATGCACAGGTGCTCTCAGTTTTCAAACAGGGAATATTTATAATGGACATCAGCTGGAAACAAGCCCTGGACCGATCAAAATGATAGAAACTGTAGAGTTCTAACAATACTATCTCAAGATTTCTTACATTGATTCTACTATAAAAGTTCTTGTTAAATTACTCTGTTCAATTGTCAAAGAAAAGAATGTATGTTTGTTCTAATTCTGTTATAAATAATTGAATGTTTACATTGATAAAAACATCAACAACAGGATTATTTTTTAAAGCACAATAAGGATTGATAAAATAAGCCTGATTCTGAACCGTTATAACTTGGCATGGTTTCACTGAAAGATTAGGAGCTGCAATGATTTGCAGCATTTGAAATAGACCCAAAATACTGTTAAGAAATCCCATGAAAGGGAGCTGCAATTCCCCTGCAATGATAAATTCTGCTTTTCTTTAATTTCATTTTCCTATCATTTAATTTGAAATAATATTTATAAAAAAAGACAAGATATAAAAGGAAATCGAAACTATCGTTTATGTACTTTAGCTGGTTAGTTACAACAGCATAATTTTTTTTTGCTGAAAGTGATCATGGAAGTACTACCAGACTGATAACAAGCAGTTTCTTGGCAGTATCTAGAAATGCAGGCCTGAGATGTCAGGGAGTTTTCAAGGTCTAAAGCTGAAGAGACAGAAAGATGCAGCTACCCATCAGGCTAAACACAAGCCTCCAGCTCCAGGGAACTTCCTGGAAGCAAGTCTTGAGAGCTAGTTAGGGAACAAGCTGCATTTTATCCTGAACTGCCCATAACAAACTCCCCAGCGCTTTTTTCCGGAGGCAAAGTACTGTCAGCATATTCAGAGTTTAAAGGTAATAATATTTTACTTCTCAACACAAACTCCCAGGATTTCTTTCTCATATTTCATAGTCATCTATTATTTTATTGTATATTCACCCTTCATCTCCATAATCCTTCTTTAGAATGCAATTAGGAAAGATATGCCTAATCAAATCAAACCCAAGCCAACTTTCTTGCAGATGTAATGGACACTGGTGGGAGTTAAAAAGCACACAACGTTTTACATGCAGCCAAATAAAAATTAAGGTTTCCTATCTTGAAATTAATTCTAATACATTAAAACTAAATTAATTTTAACAGACATATGCAATGCTGCATTGATTCAGAAAATTCAGGGTCTTTTGCTTTGTCTAAACATCTTAGCGTGAGAAAATGTTTAGGGGCTGACTAATTGACTCCAGTGAGTCGTCAACTGCTTTACTGGCGCTATAATAATTTTAACTGTCAGATGACCTATCTCCAGCTGTTTTCCTCCACCTATTGCAAGAGGAGTATATAGCTTTTACTAGCATGTAGCTGGACTGAACATGTGAAGTCACTTTTTGTATTCCCTATTCTTCAACTCTGAAGAGCTTAGATGGGAACAATTTAAGTAGATGCAAGTCAGTAATTACTTGTTTGCACAGAGATGTCATGTTTGCAGTTTGCTTTTCCTAACCGGCTGCAGGCTGGCACACTTGGATGTATTTGTAACTGCACTGAATTCTTTCTTTATTTTGCTTTGAAACTAAAATTCTGACAATTTTTCCCATTTTCAGCCTTTATGTACTATTTTTTAAAAAATAAAATATGGACACTGGGGAAGTATTTTATAGTTTGTAAATACATCTTATTTTGCAAAAAAAAAAACCAAATTATGTTGTAGGGATCCAGAGGCTATTTTTCAGTATAACTATACTCATTCTTGCTTCACTAATTTTCTATTTTGAGTACATTAATATCTGTAAGAGTTTTCAGAGTACTGTAAAATTGGTTTATGCACCAAATGAAAATGTTTAAAAGCTATTGGAAAACAAGTGACACTGAAGAAGCTAAATTTTGAGTCTGATCTTTGTATGAAAGAAATCTAAATACGAATTTTACAGCAGATGCAGAGTTACTAAATAGTCACTATTTCTTTGGAGTGTAGTATTAAAATGTATAAAATAGTGGTAACTTCCTGATTAGGAAGCTATATCAGCACCTTAAAAATGTACTAGCAACTCTTGGTATTTAACAGCGTATTTTAACATACCACAAAGGCTGCTTATCTTTTTTGAGAGGAGGTTTTCATGCGGGAAAGATAGAGAATAGAGAAGGGTTGGTTCTCCACGTGACTTTCAATGGTAAGAAGGGAATATGTGTTTTTCCTATTTCATGCTTTGTAGAGACACAGGTGTAAATAATAATAATGTTCATAATGTCAAGTTATATCTTAGAATAAATGTCATTACTTACAATTCATGTCAGTTCTTAACAATCCTGGTTATGGTCAAACACTAACCAAACAAGCAATACAGTAAAAAGAGCAGATACACACAAAATTTGTGTGTGTACATATATATATATGTGTGTGTGTATATACTTCTGTAAGCAGATATACATATGTATTTCTGTCAAAAATATATATAATATGTATTTATTTAATACAAATGTAAAGGAAATCAGGGAATATGGGTTTCTTCCAGTATTTTTTACTGCATTGCAATAGGAAGGGCAGGAGCTAAATTTGCTGTAAGATGGCAATTTGTATGTGCAAAAGAGGACAATGTGGGAAGAAGAGTGGCAGTTACCTTGAGCTGTTGCACTCTGGTGATACATTATTCAACACTGACCTATCTTTCTATGTATCCCGGTAGAAGGGATGCTCTGGATTCAGCCCACAAACCCCTCAACGGGACAGCTTAAATTCACCTTTAGCGTGTTCTGCTTGATCAGAAGCGCAAGAAATAGAGCTAAGAACACAATTACAGAACTGTCATAGTACCGTAGAAACCTCAATTACACAGTAGTCTTTATTATTATTGATCTGTTTTTTCTCTGTCCCACCTCCCCCTTATTTTTTCATAATTTCTAAACCAAATAAAAATCCAGCAGTTTTAAGATACAGAAACGACGCAATGGCACACTACATCAGCCCTGAGATCATCCACCACTGTGTTCAAAGGGTAGTCCTCACCACCAGCTAAAGCAAGAGTTGGATAAACCCTGGAAACGTGAAGATTAAAATCCTCAGCACTCTCTTGGTACAGCCAGTGTTACAATATGTTGATGCATCCTGTCATGTTACTAACTCATGGCCTTTTACTTCCACATACACAAACAAAATTCAGAGGTGAGTGTCATTGCTTGGTTCATTATGTACTTGTTTCTCTTCCAGTTTATGAAAAGAAGAGCATTCCTCATCTACCTTCCTAACAGAAGTCATTCTTTCAGGATTTTCCTCTCATCAATAAGCGATCAAAGCCTTTCAACTCTCCTCATAAATGTTGCCTGACTCCTGGCTTTATGGAGAAAACTGAAGGAAAAGTCCTTACCTGCTGGCAGAATGGGTAGAGACTTGGGAAGGAAACTGTTATGTTGTGTTATGCATCACTGCTTCAACAAAACCATTGCTCAGTCGTGGCTGGAGCCGTGCTTATGTACAAAGAATAAAGATCCTGCAGTTCATTTCCAGACAGCAGTTTGATGCAACGGGCTGTCAGCAAAGTGCATTGGAAGCAGAAGTTAGTGACAAAGCACAAATGAGACTCAGCCGTGCTTTCTGAGATGGAAGTCTTGAAACAGAAAGCTTGACCAAGAGAAATGAAGGAATCCAAAGAAACCAAAAATATCCACAAAATTGTCTTTACAGAAATAGAATTCCATACATGTTGAGAGTACTTTTAAAAAACAAACACACACACACCCACACACACCCAAAATCCAAACTATCTTAATCCTGCCTGAAACCAAAATATATGCAAACTTTCAAACGCAGATGAGGGAAAAACACCTAACTTGTGGTATTTAATGTAGTTATATAAAAGTAAGGCAACACAAGTCATTGCAGAACTTCATAAACCATGTAACAGGCTATTTTGCTAAATCAGTTTGCAACATATTTGGGTTGTTATCAAAAGAGGTCATTTTAGTTCGTGAAAAAATTATCTGACCTCAGTTATAACTAGACTGGTTTTTACTCCGTAAAAAAAGAGTAATCTCTAATAGCTTTAAGGTACTAAATTCTTTACATGCCTCAAGGAGCAAATAAGCCTTCTCTAGGCCATATATAGTTGCGCGTTTAAGCACTACTGCAAAGGTTTTTCTCCCCACCTCACACCTGCTTTGTTTATAATAATGATTTCATAAAGCAGATAGAAATATTTTGTAACTTGAAATTAGATAAAACTAACAATCTAAAAGTCTTTACTGGAATACTTACATCTGCTATTCCTGTACATTAAAAAAGCTTCATTATGAAAACTGAAAGCTTTGCTTTGGTTAAAATTAGGAAATTCCAACTGTTAGAAGTTGACTTCTTTAAGAGCTATAAACTCAGTGTGCTGATTTAAACTACATGGAGGTGTGGTGTTCCCTATAGAGCTGTGGGGAATAGTTATGAGATTTAAAAGTGGGTTCTCAGCAAAGAAGTCACAGGTTCCATCTACTTGAGAAACAAATCATACTAAAAAACAGTTACTAAAGCTCAAACCATGCCCTTTACTGTCTGCTTTCACCCTTTTCATGTCTACCAAGCAATTGGATTCAACTATTATTTACGACAATGCCTAACATTTGCAATCTCATCAGGAAATTATATTAGTTCCTGTTAGTTAATTGTTAGTTCCATAGGTGAAGCTGGGGGAAAGATTGGATTGTGATGTGAGACAGACTAGAAATTATCAGAAATAGGCTAATTCTTTATCCAAAGATTTGAATTTCATGGGATGGAACTTATTTTAAAAGGCAGAGATATCTTTGTATGAACAAAAAGAAGGGGTTTGGCCAATAAATGTAATCAATGTGCATTCTCAGGTTTTAGTAAATTATACATTCCTTACAGGCTAAAACTTGGTATACTTCGCGCACCACCACCCCCATTTTAGATGAGTAAAAGCTGTTTCTGATCCAGTCTTCAGATAAAAAGCATTAATTGCTTGGTCTGAGATGTCTGCTTGCAACTCAAATCTACTAAAAATAAAAATAAGTTTTCTTTTAAAGCTTCATTAGTTTTAAATTTTACCCAAGCACACATTTTTTGGAAATACTCATTAGGCTTCTAGATTTTTGTGAACTGAGTGAGTCTATTTGGACAGGAGCCTCCTAGAAGTAAGCAGTAAACAATGATCTGAATAACTGAAGTTTATAAGGTGTTACTGAATTACACCAGATCAGCTACACAGCCCTGAAGGGGCAGCTGTATAAGTATCATTAAATAGGTTTAGTGTTATGAATACATACATGAGAAACCCAGAGCGCAGCCTCTGAATTACCTACTGATCTACCAAATTGATTCCCGTGCTGCCGAGAGCAGGGTTTCTCTTTTGTTAAGGAATTTAATTCAAAACAGAAAAAAGAAAACATCATTACAACAGTGAAGAAAAAAAACAAAAACAACCAGCCTAAAAAACACATTAAATCTCTCAGTGTGAGCAAAAGCTTGTGAGGTGGTTGGTACATGGTGTCATCCATGGATGAAAGAGGTTCCGCTAACGGCAGCCAGGGCTTAAAACATGGACCGGGGGCAAGAAATTCCCTTCTCTTTCAATCTGCAAAACGCAGATCTAGCATGGAGAATCAGTACATTTAATGTTACCTTTGGATTCTTCTGAATGTTACTTAATTTAATTACATTTTTAGGTAGGTTTTGTTTTAAGGAGTAAACTGCTGAATCATTCACAGGCAGGGTAAGACCTTCATAACGCTAAATACAATCTCTATAAAGCAGTTCAAAACGTTTCACGGGGCAGCAACCGTAGAATTCCTGTTCTCAGAGTATCACTTCCCAATTTAAGAAATAACAAGAACATCACCTGTATAGTCTTGGATTTAAAATCATTCAGACATTTATACTTTGAGTATAATCAACCTATGGATTATAATGTATCTGTCTCCCTCCAAAAAGGTTTTTTCTGGTAAGGTGGACAGAGCCTTTGCTGACAGAAGTCAGTGTACGTGTCTGACAACTGGAGTCAGACTTTGTGCTTTTAATGGCAACTAGGTTTTTTTTTCAGGTAGATTTTTAAATCGATATGACAAAGCAGTAAGGTATGCCCAATCTGCCTTGAGGGTGTTATTCTGATGTTACCTCCAACACCATAAAAGTGGAGTAATTCTACTGAGGCAGACTGAATAAGAGCAAAGTGAAAGGAAAGTAACTGGTGCCATGTTTAAGAAGCTGTTTTAAATACTGGATCTCAAACCTATGTGAAAGTTCAGTTGTGACAGTACTATATTACTTTAAATTTAATAGAGACCAACCTATCACAAAAAATTACATACATCCATTTACCATAGATTGAGATGCCTTAAAAAGACTAAAGAAAAGTCTCTGCAGCTTTCAGTAATTACATGAATTAAGACAAATGTATCCTCAACTACTATACTTAGGAGTGCCTATTATAGTACTAATTTTAAAGAATGAAAACAAAAACCAAACCATCCTTTGTGAGCCCCATGAAGGCAACATGAGGAGATTATAACAATAAAGGACGAAACTCTCAGGGCTGCAGGAGCTAAGAAGCCAGAAGGACGACAAATGTCTTTATAAGAAGCTGTATATACAGTGCACCTATTGGTACTTCTATTCTGTGGACATACAAGGACCCTGTAGCAGAAAACCACTTTCTGTGTTTGAGATCTGTTCATTAACAGCTCCTGACAGAGCAGTCACAGGAGTGTTATTGTGCACCTGATATAAATGAAAACCACTGGGTAAATGTGCTCTATTCGGGACCGATAAGCAGCAAACAAAGCTAAATGAGTTTAAAACTCTAATTATAGCCATATTAGAAGTTAAGATCCACATGAGTCCAACACCCTACCTTTGTTTTAAGATTGGAAAGTAATTTATTCACTCACAAGGTATCGTTTCATTGGGGGCTGATCAAGTAGTCATGACTTTTATAAGTGAACACCTTAATGTTCTGAAATTACCAGGAAAATATTCAGGTCAGTGATGTGCAAACTAACACTTCTCCCTCCAAGTTCCATTTAAAGGTGCAGCAATCTCAAAACATGTCTCATGACACCCTCACAAGGAAAAAAAGTAAATTCCTGGAGACACTGAATTGGAAAAAGTAATTGGAAACTGTTCTGATTTTAGTACTAAAAGGAGAAGGTAAAACTGGACTTTATTACTTATTTATTTCTGCAAGGGAGAGTTTGGTCATTAAGATTATTCAAATAAATGTCATTTGCAATGGTTCCCAAGCAGGCATGCTGACAGTAACAGACAAACTAAGACCCACATTTGCCAGCTGAGCCATATTCTGTACCGGCCACACTACTCCCATTGCCTTAAAGGCTAAAAAGATGGTAAAGGTGCTGATGTGATTACAGAGAATGTGCAGATCAAAGAGCAATTTTTTTTTTTTTTTTTTTATGGTGTTGAAGGACAGTAGGCCTTCTAGTTCCTTCATATTACTGGAACAGCCAAAACTGAATAATACTTGGACATGTGTGTGCAACCTGAACACTTGCTGCTACATGTACTTTAGGTGATATCATAGTTCATGGAAGCCAAAAAGTCACACGAAAATTAGCATTGACGAAATCAGTAAGCAGACAGCATTCAAGTCACCACAACTATGCTTGACATTGTTTTCAGGGAAAAAAAATAATTCTAGAGACAGTAAAAGATTTCCTCTGAAATGGTCAGGGAATGGTTTTCCTCTGTCAGTTCTCATATTATTCTGCATACATTTCTAGAGAGTTAAATAAAAACTCAATAGGTTAGGTTAATATATGGCCACTAGGAGTGGCACCACTGATGTGTCATCCCCAATTAAGCTGTTATTAATACAAATGCTTTCCTTAGATTTAATGCAGTTTCTTCTGTCCAGGAGGAATTCTGAGTAGGGTTTTTATTTCTGTGAAGTGCAGCGTGTCCCACGCCAAGGCTCAGTTTACATCTGTATGAAGGGATGGCACAAAGGCTGCTGGCTGGATTCTCCAGTAGGAAAAAAACAAAATAAAGGTCTGTGGATCAGACTCATAGCAAAAGTGGTTCTTGCACTAGAAAGCTTAAATTTAGAACTGGAAAGGAAAATGATACAGCCTTCCCTCCCTGTGAGATTTTGATCATTATAGATTAAAACCAAGAGTTCATATAAGTTATTTTGTGATTTGATTAAAATTAAAACATTAGTTTTCTGAATCATCTCTTTTCTTCATTTCAATCCTTCTGGCTAAAATATTTTAGGTTTGGGTCTCAACTCTATCCCCATCTCCACCACACCTTCCCTGAAGAAGGTAGATGATTTTCCACTGAAAAAAACCAACATACTCCAGCAGACAAAAAATTTGTTTGTTGAAAAGACCAATTTTCCATTTAAAAACAGTTTCAAAAGAAATTCATCGGAATTTTGTTACCTGTAACATACCCCAGATGGAAGACAGTTGGGAAAGTAAAAGAAACTACATTCAAGGAAGTTATTTCTTTCCTAATGATTGTACAAAGATCAGTTTGCATTTAAAGTTGTAAACTGCAGGGCATACATCCAGAATACTGTCCTGTTCCGGTTGCAGCTGGGATAGAGCTAATTTCCACCTTAGTAGCTGGTGCAGCGATGTGTTTTGAGTTTGGTGAGAGAACAGTGTTGATGGCACACGTTTTTGGTTGCTGCTGGGTGATGTTTATTCTAAGTCCAGGGCTTTTCAGTT
This sequence comes from Falco naumanni, assembly GCF_017639655.2. Lineage (NCBI taxonomy): Eukaryota > Metazoa > Chordata > Aves > Falconiformes > Falconidae > Falco > Falco naumanni. Next base: position 13,841,699 of record NC_054061.1, read on the forward strand.
TCTCAGGCCCTGCCAGCGAGAGGGCTGGGGGGCACAAGGAATTGGGAAGGGACACGGCCGGGACAGCTGACCTGACCTAGCCAAAGGGACATTCCATACCATAGAAGGTCACACAGTATATAAACTGGGGGGAGCTGGCCAAGGCTTGCGGATCACTGCTCGGAGGCTGGCTGGGCATCGCTCAGAGGGTGCTGAGCCATTGCGCTGTGCATCACCTGCTTTCTTCTCTCCTTTCCCTTTCCCTTTTATTCCTCTGCCCTTCTCCTTCCTTTTCATTATAATTGTTGTAATTATTATTATTATGGGGGGTTTCTTCCTAGTTGATTCTATTTTAATTATTAAATTGTTCTTATCTCAACCCTGGAGGTTTACATTCCTTCCCAGTTCTCCTCCCCATCCCATGGGGTGGGGACTGAACAAGCGGCTGTGTGGTACTAAATTGCTGGCTGGGATTAAACCACGCCATGTCCCTAGGGTGGCCTTTTATTATAAAGAACTTCAGAGGGTAGGAACTCCTTTACTCTGAAAGGAAAAGTTTTCACTCTCACTTGTGAGTAAGCAACAGTTCCTGCTGTAAATTTGAAGATAAAGAAAATTAACAGCACACTCAGCATTCACTGCAGTCCCCGTGTACCAGACCCACTGCACCAACCGCAATGCAAAAATGCCCGTGGCCCCCCGAAGCACAGTGCATGCTCAGAGGACCACGGCAGCTGTCCCTGACGCTGCCCCAGATACTGATACAAAATACAGTCCAGATTGTCAAGAGACTTTCTTAAAGGGCACAAACTGAGTGAACGTGCCAGCAATGTAACCTGGTCGATCTAAAGACAGAAGGAGGCAGTGCAGATCCCCGTGCACACCAGTAAGGGATTATAAACTAATTTCAGGGGGCAGCAATAGCCTGGCTTACACAGCCAAAGGTGCTCTGCCCTGCTCCGAACGCTCCCTGAAAGGGAGTGAATGCTCCCTTATGGGTGATGAGCTGCTGCCAGCTGGGACAAGAGGGGGACGCACCTGCGACTGTCACACAACTGTGAAAGAAAGTCACCTTGACTATTTCAGTCATCAAATTATCTTGCTGAGACTGCCTAAAATTTTCTTCTTGTCTTAGAAGGTGTCCAGGAACGTCCCAGTCCTGTGAAACCAACGTGTTCACAGATCCTTTGGTTGCTGAAGATCAAAGCAGCTGGTTATTTTTTTTTTGTTTTTCTGGTTCATACAAATAAAAATGATAAAAAGAACAGTAAACTCTGCTTGTAACACATTGATTTATATGGGATATATCTTGCTGTGGCTTTTATGACAGGACTTAGCCATCACCTGCTATCATCCACTCAAGCCCATGGCAGTCAGTCTCAGCATTTCTTTCTCATGTCTATAAACTGCGGTTCTCACAGTCTCATTCCCATTATTTCAAACAGCACTCTCACAATTTCCTTCCAAATATCAAGGGTGTTTTATTTCATAATGCCAAACTCCTAAACTTGCTCTATTTATTACTTCATCTATTTTTTTTTACATTAAAAAGTCTTTCTTCATGTGGCTGCATAATACAAATTACTACTTTTTGACGTTTTTGTCAACTGCTGAATACATCATTCGTGAATACATATTTATTATTGCTGAACCAGCTCTAGAAACAGTGAAAGAATGTACACTAAGTAGTTTTACTGTGCCTTTTATTTTCATTAAAAAAAAATAGATGGGGCGCATAATACTTTTTTAATCCAGTATGCTGTGTTCATTTTAAGGGCAGCGTACTCTTGTTAGAAAGCACTTTCATAAATGCATCCCCATGAGGAGGCTGGAAGACTAGCATACCTCCTGATGGCTGTTCTAAAGATAGAAAGAAAGTGTTGCAGAACAGGGTGGCATCCGTGTAGCTAAGGGCAGGCAAGTGATCACCCTGTGCCTAAATCCCACAGTCCTTTCCGGGCACACAACTCAGACAAACCATTATTTTACTGTCAGCACTATGGCCACGAGTCTTTGCAAAGACATGATGGCACATAATACCGGGATAAGCTAAGTTAACAATAATCACTTTGAGATCTAAAAAACAGGCTTTTTATCATCTGACTACTAATTTAATACCAATTTGCATCCAAGGCTATTAACGTGGTTTTAATAGGACATATTTGTCACATAAACAGTGTTTTATGTCCACCTTCAAACGCACAGCTTAGGAAAAGACAATTTACCTCTTTAGTATTATTTAAATACAGTGTTACTTTATCTGGGGAGAATGAGATGGGTCCTTAATTTTTTTATGGCATATACCATATGGGAAAAAAAATAGCATTGTTTATTTAATCTCTATCACTATTTGAACTGTTAAAACATGCTTTATCTGCTACTAGAAACTGTATCATGTGGTACCTATGATACTGCCAATGAACTTTTCTCGATCAGCACTATAAGTCCTCAGTTTTCATACTATTTTAGTCCTTACCTTTACGCTTTCTCATAGCAGGTTCTAAATCAGAGATAGGCAACTTAAAAGAGGATAATTAGTAAAGGCATGTCAAGTTTTCATAAAATAGGAAGTGGCCACTAATAAATCCCAAGATTCTAAAGTGAGCCAATCTAATGCGCATCTATTCACAGAAAAGGAGAAGTCTGTGAAAGTCACTTAGCGATCAGATCCATAATACAGACATTTATAGTAAATCAATATTAATTCACTATTACATAACCTTGTACATGTTTCAGATCTAGTGGATGTAGTCACTTTGTCTTACAATATAGTACAAAATAGCTCAAAGGTATGTTTCCACAACAGTTTCTTAAAAATTCATTTCATAGAATCACAGAACCATAGAATAGGTTGGGTTGGAAGGGACCTTAAAGATCATCCAGTTCCACCCCTCTGCCACGGGCAGGGACACCTTCCACCAGGGCAGGGTGCTCAGAGCCCCGTCCAGCCTGGCCTTGAGCATCCCAGGGATGGGGCATCCACAGCTGCTCTGGGCAGCCTGCTGCAGGGCCTCACCACCCTCACAGTAAAGAATTTCTTCCTTGTACCTAACGTAAATCTCCCCTCTTTCAGTTTAAAGTCATTCGGCTTGTCCTGTCCCTACAGGCCCTTGTAAAAGCCCCTCTCCAGCTTCCTTGTAGCCCCTTCAGGCACTGGCAGGCCGCTGTAAGGTCTCCCTGGATCCTTCTCTTCTCCAGGCTGAACAACCCCAACTCTCTCAGCCTGTCTGCACAGGAGAGGTGCTCCGGTCCTCTGAGCATCCTCCTGGCCTCCTCTGGACTTGCTCCAACAGGTCCATGTCCTTGTGTTGAGGGCCCCAGAGCTGGATGCAGCACTGCAGATGGGGTCTCACCAGAGCCAAGTAGAGGGGGAGAATCACCTCCCTCACCCTGCTGGCCATGCTGCTTTTAATTCAGCCCAGGATACAGTTGGTTTTCTGGGCTACAAATGCACATTTTTGGACCACGTTGGGCTTTTCGTCCACCAGCACCCCCAAGTCCTTCTCCTCAGGGCAGCTCTCAAACCATTCTCCGTTCAGCCTGTATTGATAACTGGGAGTTGCCCTGACTCGGGTGCTGGACCTTGCACTTCGCCTTGTTGAACTTCATGAGGATCACTCGGGCCCACCTCTCAAGCCTATCAAGGTCCCCCTGGATGGCATCCCTTCCCTTTGGCATGTCAACTGCACCACACAGCTTGGGATCACTGGCAAACTTGCTGAGGGTGTGCTCGATCCCAGTATCCACGTTGCCAACAAAGATGTTGAAGAGCACCTGTCCCAGCACGGAGCCCTGTGGAATGCCACTCATCACTGGTCTCCACTTGGACATTGAGCAGTCAACTGCAACTCTTTGAGTGAAACTAACGAGTCAATTCCTTATCTGCCAAGTGGTCCACCTGTCAAATCCATGTCTCTTCAGTTTAGAGACAAGGATGTCGTGTGGGATAGTGTCTAAAGCTTTGCACAAGTTCAGGTAGGTGACATCATATTGCCCTTCCCCAATCTATCGATGCTGTAACCCTGTCATAGAAGGCCACCAAATTTGTCAGGCATGACTTGCCCTCAGTGAAGCCATGTTGGCTGTTGGCAATCACCTCCTTATTTTCCATGTACCTTAGCATAGTTTCCAGGAGGATCATCTCCATGATCTTGTCAGGGACTGAGGTGAGACTGACTAGCCTGTAGTTTCCCAGATTTTCCTTATTTCCCTTTTAAAAAATGGGGGTTATTTTTCCCCTTTTCCAGTTCATGGGAACTTCTCCAGACTACCATAACTTCTCAAATGTGACAGACAGTGGCTTAACCAATTAATCTGCCAGTTCCCTCAGGACCCATGGATGCATCTCATCAGGTTCCATGGACTTGTGCACTTTCAGGTTCCTTGGAAGGTCTCAAACCTGATCTTCTCCTACAGCGGAAAGTTCTTTAATGTCCCAGTCTCTGCCTTTGCCTTCTGTGACTTGGGTCGTGTGACCGGAGCATTTGCTGGTGAAGACGGAGGCAAAAAAAGTCAGAGTACCTCAGCCTTCTCCATGTCCTGGGTAACCAGATCTCCTGTTTCCTTCCAGAGAGGGCCCGTGTTTCCCCTAGTCTCCCTTTTATCACTGGTGTACCTATAGAAGCCTTTTTTGTTGTTCTTGATGTTCCTGGCCAGATTTAATTCCATCAGGGCTTTAGAATTCCTAACCTGATCCCTGGCTGCTCAGTTTCTCTGTATCCTTCCCAGGCTGCCTGTCCTTGCTTCCGCCTCCCGTAGGCTTCCTTTTTGTGTTTTACTTTGCCCAGGAGCTCCTTGTTCCTCCATGCAAGCCTCCTGGCTTTTTTGCCCAACTTAGTCCTTGTTGTGACGCATCGCAGGTGAGCTTGGAGGAGGTGATCCTTGAATATCAACCAGCTTTCTGGGCCCCCCCTTCCCTCTGGGGCTTTATCCCATGGCACTCTACCAAGCAGATCCCTGAAGAGGCCAAAGTCCACTCTCCTGACTTCTACCTCTTCACTTTTAAATGTTTTTCTTAAAATGCTTATGATGGCCTTGCAATTAATAGAACCTTTACTTACCTTATAGACACACTTGTGTTCATGTGTCGTTCCAGTGTACACACTTAAGCCCCCATAATGCATGGTTTGCTGGCTAAAATGCCCAATGTTTGCTGGAACCCAGACAGTCTTCAGGTCAATATGACAGTAATTTAAGTAATAGAATGAAGATAGAGTTGTTTTCTGTACTGTATATGCCAGGCAAATGCACAGTTTAATTAACCTCATGACAAAGTAATTATGCAGAAAATGTAGCATTTAAAGGAGATGTTTCTGGTCAGAACAGTTGCACAGGAAAATATGCTGAGAAACCTCTAAAACACCTCACCGTGCTACAGCTGGATTAACAATTGTAATTAAACTCTCCAATAATGTTTATCTAAATATTGTATACATCCAAAGTGTGGACTAATCTGTGGTGAACAGGTTGAGGAGAAGAGAGCTGGGAGAGAACAGGGTACTTTTCAGCAAAGAGCAAAAAATTGAATGCATAGTATTTTACTGTAAAAAGTAACTGACTGGTTACAAGATTGTCAGAAACATATTTGTAAATTTTAAATACAGCAAGGCTATCTAGTTTTACTACTACAAGTGTAAGCTATGTAATGTGGAATATAAAAATGTATTCAAGTACGTCATGAAGCACTGGTGAGTTGAAAGCTCAGCACTAATATATCATCTGATTTTCAATCTTGTTGAGCTCCCAGCCAGTCATCAAATTAGACTGAGATAAATTGGGTCTAAATAACACCCATTAACTTTACTTGGCCTCTTTATGACAAGTATTTTCTCACTTTAAATATTTAGAGAAATTTCGAAATGGAATTGTAATTTTCCATTGCTAAGAGCAGAGTGGCTCACGTCAGAGAGAGCCTTGGGTAACTTACTGGCTGAAAATCTCACTTTGAGAAAGGTCCGAGGAAACATTTCCTTAAACATGCCTTTTATACCTGATTTTGATCTACTTAGCGTCCATTCTGCACATCACTTAACCAAACTCCTTGATGCTGTAGGTGTAGTTGTCATTCTAGAGAAAGTACTTCTGTATCTACAGTTTATCAGCACTTTTTAAGTTGAACTTATTACCCTAGTTATATTATTAATACAGTGACAGCTTAACCTTGCAGATCGTTACTAACCAAAAATGGGTTTTGCAAGTAAACCTGTCTAACTTAATAAAAAAAATCAAGTGTTTCTTTCCCTTTCTAAAGTTAAGTTAAATTGCTATAGCCTTTGTGGTGATGGGATATTTTGTAAACATAAGCATATTTATTGTTAATTCACTTGAATCGCAAAACTTACCAGACTCACGTTTTTTCCATTTTTCCCACTTCTGTTTAGGTACGCCCAAAATGTCTCCATAGTGCTAACAAACTGGCAGAAAATTAATTTTCTGCAGCCATTCTCTTCTACATCCTTAGGCAGAAGTTAAACATGGGACATTTCATTCCCAATTTGGGGACATAAGGACACTGAAAAGAGAGTATTTTCACATTAATTCCTGAAACCTTACTTGAGTATAATGGAGGCAGGTGGGGGGGCCAGGATAAGTGTATCATTGTACACAGAAAATGAAAAAAAAAACCAAAACAAAAAAAACCCCAAACAATCCCAACCACAAAACCCACCAAACAAGCCAAGTTCATAACAGCTTGATCTGTGGGTCAGTAACACTGCAGAATAACTTATTCTACCATCTCACATAATGCTTCTGAAGGGTGACTCTCCCCACCATCGCGGGGATGGAGCAGGCAATGAGCTATGTGATACACTCAACTGTGCAGTATTCTTCTCCCATTTGGAATGAAACAAAGAAAGAGGTACAAAATCCAGTATTTCTCAGCAAATCAGCCTGTACTCAAAATTTCCAAGCCAAACAGACACTATTTAGGAAAGCAATTCTCAAACAGCTTCCCAGGATTTTAGGCAATTCAGGTTATTAAACTTTACCCCACTGAGTTTTGTGAAGAGGATAGTGTTCCTGCTTTAGGTTTGTTGGTCTTATATTTCCATCTCATTACATCCTTGCAAGATATGCAAAATTTGCAGTGACCTACTAGAAGCTAAAAGCTGGTATGAAAGTCCTACTTTAATTAACAGAAAACAATGTTCACAGAGCTCAAGGGGCTTCATTCAATTTGCTAAATATAAAACATTGTCAGAGGTGCTTGTTAACATGAGAAGATAATTATGGAAATTCATATATAAACATACCTTTCAGACAAATTTTCACTTTGTGGCCTTATTAAAACAAAGTTAGGTATTACTATTGCTAGTAAAGAGGTACAAAGGCTGGGGGGTGGGTGAACACAGAAATGCTAGCTGCATTCAGCAGTTCTGAGATTCAACTGCCAAATTTTTCAAGGGTTAGAAGCAGCAAATTTATTTCACATATTCATCAATAAATTCTAACATAACATAGGCCACTTTCACTGTATCCTTAAGATAGGGCATTTTCCAAAGGCTTGAGGGGCGCCCGGTCTCATTCACTCATTTCCGTAGAGCACGAGAACTCCACGTTGAGTCAGAGGAAGCTGGTCGTATAGTTCACCGTCTCATTTCCAATGGAACAAGAGCAAATTGTGAGTTTTCGAACCTAAATTCTGCATTATACTGAATTACTTTTAAGTAATTGTAATGTCTCTTTTAGTCGGCTCTAGTCTTTCATTCTCCACCTGACATCGCTTTTGCTACGTAATTCTGAAAACTTGCATTTCTGTTAAACCCTTTTTAAGACGAGACGGCCAATGCGAATACAATGTTCCATGCCAGATTGCACATGTATGAAATATAATAGTAATTTGAACATATTGTAATAACAGGTAGCACCAGATGGTGCAGTTACAGGTAGGATTACTTGCTCATTTTCACTTATGAATGATCTATTTACTTTAACAAAATAAAATGTAATTTTTTGTTTTGTGGTCCAGATTGTACTGGTTGCTTGTTTAAAAAGAAAATGGAAGCGTTCTCTGATTTTTTTTTGTCTCTACCTTTTTAGCGGGTGTCGTCTTGGTATGGAGGTACATAGCCCAACCCCTACCCCCAAAGCCAATAAACTAATATTTGTACTATACTACTTGATTAAAAAAAAAAAAATCTCTGCCTACATTCTGTTGATGAACATCTGTTCAAAACAGTTCTATGCCAATTCATGTTTCTTGTTTAATTTGCTGGGTGGGCTCAACATCACTGAATTCTCTCCTCCCGGGAATACTATACCTCTTGATATTCAAATAGACGTGTTGTTCACCCCTACCCCCTTTCAGCATATCCAAATACTGAGAGTGTTCTTCAACCATTGCCGCCCCTGTAACTGCAATGAATGACAATAAGCAATGCCCTCTGTAAAAATGGCATTGATTATGACTATAAATCAGATGTAGAATGCAAATTAGCATCCGTTTTGGAAACAAGAGGATTTACAAACATAAAACTTGAAAGATTTAGGTCCAAAGTGCCTGACACTTTTTCTAATATGTACCTTTAAAAGATGCTTAAAATCAGACCAATCACTTTAAAACACTGGAGGTCTTTTGTCCTTTTTAACAGCAATAATTATTTTTAGTCATAGATTTTTCAAAAGACTTTTCTAGATAAACTACTTAATTTTATATCATTCCTGTGAGATGAATGCAGATGTTTGGGATTTTTTTGGGGGGGATGTTGTGTTCAGGTTTGTTGTTGTTTTGTTTTATCTGATGAGAAAACTAAGATGGTAGTCACCGGCTCAATATGACATTTGGCACCAGATGCACTGGAAAATACTAACTCTCATTAATTTCATTTAAGGTTATATGTACAACTCAGCTGACATAAGACATTCAAAATTACAGACTGTTTTTAAAGATTTCAGTGCAACTTTCCAATGTCAGATGAGTCAAGACAGAACAAAAATGAGAATCCATGTTTCCTGCTCTGTGGCATGTTTTATAGTTACCAAATAGAATAGTAATAATCACACAAGGAACTCTAAGTGCTATACAATTGCAAAATAATACATTTTGCAGAAGGATAAAGTCCACCTGCTCTTCTTTTAGCTGGAATTTTCCAACCTACTTTTGTTTATTCAACAAAACCTGAATTCCTGTTTTAAAGAGGCAGAGAATAGCACTCACCTACCTAATAGGAGGATTTGCTCAAACGTTCAAAGTAGCAGAGAGCTATCATACAGGTTTTCAGCCACAATCCAGATACAGGTATAACAAGCTGGAACAAAATTTCAGTTACCAAAAGGAAACCAGTAGGATATAGGACACTATAGTACATGCACCAAACCAGGATCGAGGGTATTTAAATTTGTTTCCTGGTGCTGTCCGAAGCCTCACATATAACCTTGAGAAGTCCATGATCTCTCTGGAATTTACATCTGGGGACTCCACCCAACACTGACTTCCGTCTTTTCTACATATACAGTAAACTTTTCAAGTCAGGGTCTGCCTTATTACATGCTTATTGCAGCAAAAAACCTCAATTAAGCACCAAAACCATCATTGTTCTGAGTTTCCACAATATATAAATACACTAAGAATAACGTGAGCATTCCAAATCATGCAAGTCAATGTCAGGAGACGTTCTATCTCATTAAAGAGAATGTCAGGAGCCTCTTCATCCCACTTATGCTCCAATTGGTGAACATTCATCCACCTCACTGTGGGTAGAAACACCTCTCACTTTCAGAAGATATGGTATTTTTATGCACACACTTATATGCAGCTGTTATTAAGAATGCAGTCACATCATTTTTTATTCTAATAGTGGGAGTACATAATCAGTTCAAGTGCTGCACTAGTAAGGAGAATTCAAGACAAATTATAAGTCATAGATAATTACTATTAATAGAAAATATGCCTCAAGGAGAACGGAGTTATTAGATACACATCATTGCAGTGCTTAGTAGCTCAGGAGTGGATAAAAGAAAAGAGAATGAGTTGCTTTGGGATTCCTCCACCCTGTAGCAGTTCATGAAGGGGTTTTTTTTTAGAATCCTTTCTGTTCCTAGCTACATAAATACAGATTTCATTTGAGAAGAAGCATGAGAAACTACAGAACAGTGCCATGCTGAAACAGTGCAGTATTTGGTACTGCTGCAGGAGATGTCACAGCGCCTCAGCCAAAGCAAAGGCTCACTCGCACCCTTGCATACCTTTCTGCCTCAACTGAGCACGGCTGAACCTCTCTACAGCAATACTGTTGGAAACAGAAATTAGTTATCCAAAGCAAGATTTTGCATCTATGACCTGGCTGCTTTAGATTTCAATTTACATAGAAGAGACATAGTTTGATTACTGTGTTAAGTTTTATGCCCTGTACTGGAAGAAACCTTTCCAAGCCTGCCCTCCCTCCTCTCGGCCCTGTTTCAATTGGACAAATGACTGTCGTTCTATGGAACAGCAGATACTTTGCCTTTACTTTAGTATGAAAAAATAAGTCAAGGAAAAAACCTAGAACATCCTTTCCCCTTGAAAAGGAAAGCTTGCTTATTGAACCACTTGATTTGCTCGATAGGATGGTGTAATCTTTGATTGACTCACATTTCCCCCAACCATTTGGTGGCTGGTTTCCTCCCGCAGCGCTCTGGGAAGGGTTACCTTTCCAGCCCTGCAGAGCAGAGCCATGCCGAGCCAGCCTGCCCTTGGCCCCGAGCGGGCTGGTGGCTGCACTGCACAGCTGGAGCACTCCTAAGGTGGGAGGCAAGAGGCCAACGTGGCAATGCCTTTGACAACCTGAAAAAAATAAATTGATAGCTTACTAACACACCCCCTGAAGCATCTCAGTGCTAACGAGGAGCAGCTTATTAACCTGATACATCAAAAGGTTTTAAAATCAATGTCTCTGTTATTATATTTTCCCAAACTATTGAAAAATCTGCTGGTTTAGAAACCTTTTTACAGAAAAAGGAAAGAGAACACTGCAGTATTTCTTTTCCTACATCAAACATAGCTGGCTGTATTATGAACCCTTCCCCTTTCTGTAAATAAAAAGCCCCAACACTTCCCCCAGCTATTTCAAAATGACCTGCAGTTGTTTTAGACTAGTCCCTTTGTGCTATTTAAAATCAACGTGTTTGCTGTAAACAAGAAAGGTTTTCTTCCTTGTGGCCTCACTGCAACAAGAAGGAAAAGGCAGGCAGAGCAGAAGGATGAGGGCAAGGGCTCTGGGTACGGGCTGTCCTGGGAGGTGCGGAGGGGTGAGGGGAGGGGTGACAGCGTGGGAGGGGTGACAGCATGATCAGCCCTGAACGTGTCTTGGGCAAACATCATCCTGTTTGCTTGTTCGGTTGGAGTGAATAGTGCAGGGTTATATAGAAAACTTCTGTTCTTAAAAGGAGTTCTCTTCTTCTTAAGTTCTAGTCTTAAAATACTTCCAGTATTTCTGGCAATCAATGACCTCACACTTCATGATAATTTTTGATAAATTAGCCTGATTTCACACTGCTTCGCAGTCAAGGACTGCAGAGGGGAAATGTCTAGCATTTTCTGTCTGTATGTCCATAGGCAAGGTAAGCATATAGAATATTTTCTATCAAAAATGTCCTTGGCTTACAAGTATTTCACATTTCACAGAAGGCTGATGGACTAGGTAATTGTGGAAAACAGCATTATATAGGGCATCTAGGAAAAGTGTCATTGCAAGTGTTCACGCTTGGAAAAATGAAACCATTGTCACTTACAACACCTGATCTACAGCTCAAAGCGATGCAATAAACGCCTGACCTGATCCTCTACTGAATGGTGGTTCCTTCTGAAAAATGGGGGAGGATACACAGCCTCCTTGAATCACAAGTACTTACAAATTGTCTTTTTTAACCCTGAAATTTCTCATCAACCTTTGGCCCTCCCTTTCCGCCCTGGCTCCAGGGCTAGACAGGGTGTCACTGAGCCGGCCGTGCCAGCAGGGAGCTGATCACTTTGGGGCATTGGCCTGGGCAGGGTGGTTGGAAGCTGAGGGGGAGCATTCAGAGAGCAGCAACGTGAGAGTTGGCGCAAGCACTGGCTTCTCTGTGTTTTGCAAGAGAAAAACTGTCCCCATGGGAGTTATACCATAAATCACAATCCATATAACTGCTTGTTTGAGTCTCTGCCACGTTAAATGTGACTCCCCAGACAGTTCTGGGTTTTTTTTATCCACACATCAACACAAGCTCACAGCCGCGTAACTCCCCCATTGTACTGAACAGCAGTGCCAACTTTGGCACGGTTTGATCACCCTCTGCGTAAAGACGTGTCTCATAAGGGACATCTGTGAACTTGAGTGGGAGGCAATGACAGACCTCTCCTGCCAGCTGGCTGAGGGGCAGCATGGATGTCAACTGCGAAACATCTGTTCTTCCACCTGCAAGAGTAACGGTGGTAAGCTGCTTTCAGAGCAGTGGGGGAAAGACACAAATGTATATTTTCTAATTATGCAATTGTACCCCCCTGCTTGTTTTCTATTTGGGAGAGCACAGCAAATTGGCACAACTAGAAGTTTTGCTTCACTAATGCACACATGGATCAAACTGGAGTCTGCGTTACAGAACAGAAGCAACAGTCAAAACAATTCTCAGCCTCTACTCACTGTAATGACAAGAGTTATGATGTCTAGTAATTTGATACAAAGCAACTTAATAGTGTAGTAACAGAGAAGAAATGACATGAGGAATTATTTAAAGCCAAAGGCTAGACTTCATGATCTGCGAAGATTTTTCATTTTGTAAGTCGCATCTGTCAGAAGTGATGTGATTTGTCTCTGAGACACTTCACAGAAGAGATAGTTCATGAGTTAGGGAACCAACGGTAGCTTTATTTACACCATTTGCTGCCTTCATTGGCCACAAACATACCTGGACAAAAGTTTCACGGTGCTCCACACAGCTCTACTCTTAAATACTTGACACCCTGGCTTCTGTGTAATGGTGCTGGCTAGGTACACAAATAGGTACTCAAAGCGGAACATGTAACAGCTAGTTTTGGTCCTTGCAGCATGAGTATTCCTCACCAAAATACAGGCATGGAGAACACTGTTGCAGTTTTGGACACTGAAATACTTCTCTATACGAAATATAAAGCAGAAAGGTGTGACAACAAAGACTAAGCAACTTCAGAAAACCTTCCTAATTGTAACACTGCATTCAGACTCACTGAACAGCATCCTAAAAATTCTGTTGGTTATTTCTAAAAGCCTTCATATGAAATGAAATGCCTTATTAAGAACACTCATGTAGTAAGAAGTCACGTCTTTCATATTATCAGTGTTTAAAAAAACACATTCTAAATAAGTGATCCTTTTCAAGGAAAAGAAAACCTTTGAGACAGAAAAATACAAAAGGAAAGCATTGCAGCCTATCTGCCAGTCATAGCTAGTAGGTCAAAAGCCTGGACAATATGCACACGTACAGAAAATGGAAGGATCCGTGTTTAAAAAAGTAAGGTGAAAATCATTAGCAAAGGACTTAATATTTCTCAGTGCCCTGCTCCCCCCCTCCCCCTTTAAACCAGGGGGTGTCCACAGCTAAATCTCTCTTTGGAGCCGAGCTTGTCAAAAGCTCCCAGAACTGGATTTTCAGGCTCTCACTGTTGATGTTTGGAGCTGTATTTCCAAGGGAGGACAGCTGACAATGAAGTGCTGTCATTAGGACCATAATATTAAACTTTTCTTTCAGGAAAAAACAAGCAATGCAACAGATAAAAATAGTTACAGATATTCAGGATTGTTTTGTTGTTGCTTTATGTTTATTTTGTTGGCTTTCTTAAAGATGGGAATATCTCTTCCAAAACCAATGTTTGAAAAGTGTCCTCACGAGGCTGACTAAAATTAGAATGAATAGAACTAGAATAAACACAATTTCATTTTAGTTTTCATCTGTTATTATTTTCAGCTCTCCATTTAACTGTGGAAGATCATGAACAAAATTTCTCTTACTAATGATACAGTCCTCTTACCCTTTCATGTGGGATCACCCAGATTGAAACACACTAATGAGGCTTTCAGAGCTGAGCTCCCATTTCCCACTTCCTTTGAGCATTGCTTCAGAAAGCAGATTTGCTATTCGTGGAATCAGAGAAGAGGAAGAAGCTTTAGAAATGAACCCAGGGCAGGTCCAAGGGATCGTCCTCAGGATGCACTGTTGCCTCATCAAGCAAGGAGGCTGGGCTGGGTGATGGAGGAAGGAGTCTGAGCTACCTGCGCCTAAACAACATTCCAGCGGTACCTAATGATTAGTTTTTCAAAGGTGTACAGCACTAATTTTTACAGTATTGGGGAGGTGATAAGCCATACAGATCCATGCTACACCCGAGTAATTCTGCTGCAAACCCGGCACGTCCAACAGGCTGAGCAGCAGGGACACACTGTCAATGGCCAAGAAAGACTCGGTCAGGCAGATACTTTATTATCCCATAATAGGTTTTTGGTCAAGACAAAACAAAAGTTAGAAATATGGTGTCTTTTTTTCAGTAGTGTCTTAAGACAGCAAGAATAGATGTATTAATAACAAGAGTCTAAGCAAGCTGTAACTGAAAGTTTTAGGTTAAGAAGCTTTTTCTACTCCTATTCATATACTGGAAATATACTTAAAAACCTAGAATAGAGTGATTAGAAATCAAGAAGCCTACAGTAACAGAAAAATTTTGAGAATCAGAAACTTACTCAGAAAAAACATTAGAAGAATGGAGTTCTAAAAAAGGACAGAAATAAGAACCTGTAAATATTAACAGGAAGGCAGGAAGAAAAAAAAAATTAATACCAAGCATCATTCCAAAGTCTTGAGAAGGTGATTTCAGAGGAAATAGGGAGATAAATGGAGGACAACATGCATATTAATGAGCCCAAAGCAATTCTCAATTACAGTTCATTATCATTAACCATTTGAAAAGTAAAAACCAGACAAACAACTCAACCTACTCTAGCAGGAGCTGAAAACTGCCTGGCAAAAGATGCTTCCCTCTCAGGAACTGTAAGTAAAGGCAAAAAGCCTCTGAGCATAACACTTAGGATTCAATTCAGATAATGAAAAAGACTTGGGCAAAGGGGAATTGAGTTGCATTATCCAGAAGGACAAAAAGTAAGACCCAAAGACAGCACAGTATTCATAATATTCTGAACCCTCTGTTAAACGCATCCTCCCATGCTGGCTTGCATTAATACTCCAGTTTCAGCACCGGGTTGCAGTGCAACTGTCCTGACCTCTCCACCTTCATTTAACTGTATCATCTCACGCCCAGCCCTGCTCATTCTGAAATCACGCCCTGTCAGCAGGTTTCAGGGTCTGCCGGTTGTTTCCTTGGTGCTCACTATTGTAGAAACCTCTGCTGAAGACTGCTGACTCCACGTTATTCCCATGCAACCGCATGCGTGCAGGGGATCTATTCACAGCACACATGTTATAGGTTCAATGTCAAGAATTTTCTCCCTTGTAAGTGTGACATGAGTCACCTGCCTTGCTTAGTTCTTGAAATAAGTTTTGGCAAGAACAAGAATATCAGAAGGGGACAGGATTTAGAAACTAAAAGAAAAAACTAAGGCTGGTAAGGAAACTTTGGGAGACAAAGACTCATCGTACTTGCTGTGAAGAGTACAACATGCTGTATTTGTCACACTGGAGAAGTTTTAGAAACTTTCCGTCTCCTCTCGGAGCCTGTGGCTGACAGCTGTGGTGAGCCTAAGCCATCACTCAACCTCCTTGGGACGAGTGCCTAGAAATTAATAATTTGCAAAAGTCTGATGTGGTTTTGGTGACCTGCTGCAGCTGAAATGAAGGAGTGGAGCATTGCTCAGCAGCTTCTCATCTCTGCCATCTACCAAAACAAACAGGTTTTGCTCTTGAGAGCCTGGCATCAAGCATTTAATTCACAGACCAGATGAAGCACCTAAGGGAAGGTGCTGAAACACTCTCCTGCAAGTTAATGAAAAGATTGGCACCTCTGAAGAAAGTCCCAGAGTGCTACCTTGGAGTCAGCCTCTCTGCTGACAAGAGGGGTGTAACTGTGCTTGCCTGTACTCCCGCAAGGCCACCTGCAAGGCTTTGTGCCTTGCAGATGCTGTGGGTGTCCCTGGTGGCCTCACATGCCACCCCCACACCACCACCCCCCCGGCTGCATCGCCCATAACTGGAAGGACCCTACTGCCATGGCACGGACTGTGCTTCCATGTTCAAAATGTCATCAATAGCATCATCTGTTTCAAAATTATTTAATCAGTGTTCTAAATCTATTTAATCTGTATTCAAAAACAGTTTTATCCACTCCAAAGCTTCATCAACAGACAATTTATAAGCTCTTTTCCACCAAGCTCTGCACCACTCAGTTGGGGCTGTCATGACCAACATCATCTACTTCAGTCAGAATAGATGTATTTGTAGCCTAACTGTCCCTTTAAAAAGTCAGGAAAGCAAGAGGGAAGAGACTGACAAAGAGAAATTTTGCAATAATTCCATATTAAGACCAAAAAGGTTCAATGGCATTCCTTTTTTTCTTTCTTCTACTTATCCAATCTTATTTTCATTTATATTTCTTATTTTCAAACTTAGAACTTTTGGTAAGTTCTATGCATTCTTGGTGTTTTCCCTATTTTGATGTTACAAAATCTTCCACTTGCATAGCTCCATTTTATACAAGTGGGAAGGCATTTTGCCAGCTTCCAAATTTTTTCAAGACTTTTGTAATTAGAGCTTGAAAAAATTTTTTCTCCTGCCACCGGGTCAGCAGTGGTACCATCAGTGATTCTCTTGATGTCAGAAATATTCATTAAAACTTTTCCAAAGGAAGCTTCTTTAGACTTTTATTGCCACCCTGCATCTAGCACAGAGGGAATAAAACAAGTGTTTAACATTAGATAACAATTTCTATGAAGATTTTATTTGTTAATAAAACTTTCTGGTGAAATTAGGAAATCACTCTCTTCTGTACAGTATGGACTTCATACTGCTGTTTTTCCCAAAGCTGGTATTGCCTAGTCCTATCAGAATTTCAAAACAAGTGCTAAGGCTTGGAACACAGGGAACAATCCCACCATTTCAAAACCTTTTCTTTAATGGAATTAGCAGAATAGATGCCCAGTTTTACACAAACACTTCCAACACCTCTAAGTGAAAATAATTTGATTTTCCAAACTTAATGTAGCAAGCAGGAATTGTACATGTAAGTAGGTGTTCAGTATTTGCATTTGGTTGCTAAAATTTAAGGATTATATCCTGATATTAAAAGCATTTTCTTAGTTTAAAAATATCCTTTCAAGGAATAACTACACAGCAGCTTCTCTGTAGTACATAAATCTGATTATATTTTTTTAATTCAATGTTGGAACACCATGAGATTCTTTCCCACAAGAATAAGTATTTTCCAAAGCAGTTTTTCTTTTGTTTTCTTGAAATGTACGTAGACAGAGCAGAATTAATCTGGATGAAAAACTCCAAACTGTTCATTTGTGTAGACATCCTTTAAACACTCAAACCGGAGTTAACCTATCATAAGCTCTTTGACTGAGAAAGGCTTTTGACATTTCTTTCAGCAGTTACCAGCACCTCTTCTGCATTCATGTGTTTAAGCAGGGAACAGAGAAGCACACAACAATTATGAGAGTTATTCAAATAACATACTCTTCTTTTAAAGTACCTCCCTACACACCACATCCATTGCACTCAAGTAACAAGTGAGAAGCACATTCTAAACACACTTTTCCAAGCAGAAATTTTTATATAGGATTATCACCATTTTGTATTTGTTCATTAAGTGATTTTCTGTTTAATTTATAGGAGACCTACACAGATACACACAACTCACTAGCGTCTCACAGATTTATGAAGTTTCATTTACTCTTCATTGGAGAAATCACAAAACTCTTTACCAAAGCCTCTGAAGAAGCCTCACCAACAGCTACTCTTCTCCTATTCTTAAAATGATTCCCATATACCTGGAGGGGGAGGGGGCGCAGGGGAAGCCACCCATCCCTACCCCACCCCCAATTTATTTGGGTATTCGGGGTTTTTTTCCCTGATAGCTTTGATTAACAAACTTCACTATTAAAGACATTTTCTGCTGTATTGCTCAATACATCAACAATGCTGCATTGATTTCAGAAAGACATTTCACTGTAATATATACTGTTGGAAACTTCTTGCAGACTACCAAGCCAACAACAGTCCCACCATTCATTTCAATAAGCATAAGCTGTCAAATTCATATTAAGAAACATATTTTGCTGATGTGCCAGTAAGCAATGCGATTATGGGGGTATATTACCCATCTATCATTTCACTGCATTTATATTGCAATAAAACACTGGGTTTAACTAAATGCTTTGATGTCATCAGCATCCATGAAAATGGAGCATAACGAATGTGTGAATGGGAGACCTCTCCAATCTGGAAGTTAATTTGCATGACATTATGACCTTGTTTGCATTGCAGAATATTAAAATATTCCTTTTAGAAAACACTGGCGTTTTGAATACTCAGGAAATGCAGTGTTGAGATCTTAATGGGTTATTAGTTATATTTCAGCTTCCCCAAGTTTTTCCAGATAGGCATAATATGAAAGAAAATAAATTATTATGGGAGAAAGGGTAGATTTTTTTCTTTAAATATCCAGGAGAACAATGTTAACATGCATTAAGAAAGCACTAAGCTACTGTCAGTCCTCCCTGTTAATATTGCACTACACTTTAGAGTAATACACAAGCTATAATTTTCTCTAAGAATTTATATTGTTCAGGATAAAATTATCAAATGTATTTTCAGCTTTATAAAAAGCTGAATATTGTTGTTATTATATTCATGAATGAGTGTATATAATGAAATAAGGCAGGAACACACTTGTTTTCATCTAACAGCACAGAGTCTTCAGCGCTTACAGCTTTAAGTAAGCAATAATAGTTTATTACCCTCAAAAACAACTAAAAAGGAAAAATAAACTAGAAGCAAAGTTCTAGTCCTTAGCTACTACTTGTTTTGGCTTGCAGGGTCAAGGCCAGTGCCTGTGCTGTCCTGCTGCCCTCCCCTTCCTCACTGCTGGCTTAAAGCAACCAGGACCAGAGGTGCTCAAGGGAGAGCAGCGAAAGGGAAGCCTGTGGCCAAGAAAAGGCTGAGCTGCTCCCAGCTCCTAGCGATGGCAGCAGCTGACAACATTCTCAAGTGGATCGGTTCAGCCTGCGCTCCATCCTGCATGAGATGCTGACAAACCTGCCTCCTCCAATGGGAAAAGCACGGAGACAGCAGAACGCACACTCACATTTGGTGTTCAGAGTAAACGATATTTCAGTGTACTGAAATCTTTCTTACTAGCAGAAACTAAGCTCCAGACGTATTTTGGGAAAGTATCATAAATCCTTCAACCCTATAAATCAAGTCATTGCATATGAATATATAATGGCTGGTATCCACATTTGGGAATGCATCGTGAGGTTCAAGATGCAGTGCGGTTTCCCTAAATGCCCAGCTTCTAGGCTGGCTGTTTGGAAAGCATTCATCCACAGCACACCAAGAAAAAAAAATATGGTTTTGTACTTCAGTTAAGCATTCCAAACTTTACTCTAAAAAGGGACATAAATACCCTTAAGGCAGGAAAAAGATTATCTAACAGCAATCCACAGCTAAAGACTCCCATTTTCATACTGAGCTGCCTACTCCTTTAAAAAGCACCTAAGAGCAACTCTTGTTTTCTGGAAAATGGTACTTATTAAATCACAGTCTGATCTTTTCAAGAACTTAGAGATATAGAATCTTTCAATAGCTGGTCATAACATTCTTATTGTTCTACTTATTCTTTTGCTTGCATTCTCTCCAGTGTTACCATGCTGCTCTTAATGAAAATATTTCCAGAAGTACATCTGTGAGAGCAGAGGCAAGTGTAGTCAAAAAGTCAGCTGGGTCATTCACAGCCCTTGGATTGGAGGGGAGCACAGAGTGCCTGGCTGGGCCACCAGGGCGCCGAGCCCAGTCCCGGGAGCAGCCATAGCCCTACCCCTTCTCGGGGGGATTCACACACCATTCAGACATGCAGCGCACTAAAGGCATCTACAGCCTCTGTCATCAAACTTAGCTATGTATCCAACATGTATCCCATAAGATGCTTCAGCTATGCAGTTATTTTATCTGTAAAAAAAAAAATAATTAGTTGTCTTCAGGGAAGCGGATGGGCATTTCATTCAGAAATGCAGAGGGCAGAAACTGGAGGAGAAACCTAAAGGTCTTCTCCAGAAGCAGCGCACGTCTGATAACGGAGTGGGAGGGCAGGGGTCCTACCCATAGTCGTGTGCCGTGACAGACCTGCGGGGAGTGCAGAGGTGCACCAGTGCCTACGCTTACTGCTGTAGTTATTCCCCCTTTTCACTCCTGCTATGCTGTTCTCTCCACGTGCTGCTTTCTAGACTGTTTAGCCCTTGTCCAAACAGCCGAGTGCCATACCCCTGGCACTGTGGTACCTCCTCCTCCCTGAGGTAGCCTCGGCTGCTTCCTCTGATCCTTACCTTAGAGAGGCCGTCACATGCTAACTGGCTGCAAAATGTACAAAAATATTCCTGGGTGACTTAATTTTCATAAGACATTGCCAATGCCACAGAATCATGACTTACATGTAGGACATTAAGCTTTCATTCAAAGGGAAAAAAATCCATCCTTTATGGGCACAGAGATGAGTTCTGACATTCTTTGGAGAAGTTTTCTGAGCTGTCTGACAGCTTGTGCCAGCAAGTCTGAGTTTATGTAAAAAGCATGATAAATCCAAAAAAACACGGGGACAGAGTATACGGACACTGCTGGGTGCATCGCGGGAGTCAAGAACGTGGGAGGCTCCTGGCTGCACCCCAGCAGAGCAGGAGGTGCAATTCACAGTACACCTAGCAGTGCCAGCCTTCCCCCCTCACCTTGGGAGAACTTCAGCCTTCGTCGCTATTCTTGTATGCCCTGCTTCCCTGCAGCACAAGGGACCGGAGGCTGGCTGGGAGGGATTGGCACAGCAGCTTTAGCCGTGATGTGGGGACACCTCTGCCCCACTAAGTAGCAGCGTGTGCTGCAATTCAGGCACAGCGCGCCTGACCCACACGCGCAGGTGTCATTCACTGCTGCAATATCTGAAGTGGTGCTGAGAAGGGGACTGGCAACGCACACGTTGCATCTGACTTCTGCAGCAATATCTGAAGGATAAGAGTCAGTGAGGCCTTTTTTGTCATTTTTGAGGAAGACAGTTCAACCTGAAAGGAAGCAACCAGGGAAAATTTAGCCAAATAACAGTTTAAAGAGGAACTAGAAAATCTGCAGATAAACTACAGAAAGTTCACTGAGTAAATTTCCAAGATTTAGATACTTCATAAAACCTCTGAGGCCATGTAGACTATTGACCCAACTACTTTCAGAGAAAAATATACTCTGACTGAAACCATTTTGAAAAGATACCTTGAGCAGAGTTCCATACTATACTCTTTTATCAGTGACCTGAAAATGGAGTTACGGCTGCTGCTTCCTTCAGTTCTGTTGAGAGCGTTGTACCCGCTTCACATGAAAATGGGACAGACTAGATGGTCTATAAGAGCAGACACACCCTGAAACAGTTTGTGTTTGGTTAACAGGTATGACTAGCATGCTTGTTTTAGTAATGTTCCAGGCAGAGCCCAAGAACTTTAGAAATAAAAAAGGGTGAGGTTTTTATTATGATAAAAAAAAAAAAGTAATACTGAAACAATAACTTCCAAAGAACTACAAAAATACTTCCAAAATTTTCAGCCACAGGAGTCTATCATATACTGGCAAAGCCCTCTGCGTTGTCACACCTACATGCACATCTGTAAATTCAGCTTTATGCAAAAATATCTTTTCATGCATGGAAAGAATACTGTTTTCTGTTAGAATACAGACCTATCAGTCATTTCTTTCCATTTTGCCTATTTTCTGCAAACAGCATAGCCCTGCCTGATAGAAACAAAAAGAACACATCTTTCCCCTAGCAGCAGATGAAGGACTCTACTTGACAGGAGTTTGTTTTAGAGAATGAAATACCAACATCCTTATTTATACTCTGCAGAGATTTAGTTCCTTCTGCTGCGTAAACCTGTCATCAATTTACCCAGCCGAGTCCACAGGCTAATCCCAGACCCTGCCTATGGTAGGTTTGTCACACCAAAGGGCCAGACATTTAACAGGATCTATGCTAAAATAGATGGTAGTTTAAATTGGTTTGGACTCATTCAGTGGTACTGTTGGCAGGTTACACCCTCTAGTTCTTTGAGTCAACACATGATTTTTATCAATGCATTGTGCACTATGTTCATTTATGCTGTTTTCCCCCTTTTCCTAAAGGAAACAGACCCTGTATTTCTCTTAAACCTTTCATTATTTTATTCCAGGTGGTATGCAGGTAAACTTTCCCAAAAGCATTCCACCACAGGAAATCTTTAGAGAGATACACTACTACTTCAAGGACTTGTGAACAAAACTCAACAAGGAGCGGTGTGTGAGGAAGCAAACAGGTTCTCTGTTGCCTTCTGTTGTGACTTGGGATCACTTCTTAACAAGGGAAGCTTCATAAATTTCAGATAGTTTATGTTTTGATTCAGAGGCCTTTGTGAAAACACTCGTTTCACCACTTTGAAGGGTGCTTGAGCCTGGGCAAGGCAGAAGCTTCCTCTGAGCATCAGTGACTTTGCTTGAGCAGGTGCATGCGACTTCAGACATGAATGACACCCATGGTCAGATAACACATCTGAAACCTAGATGCTCTGTCTCCTTTATATGGCCATTTCCCCCTCCCCCAGGCTTTTATATAGCAAGAATATTTGTCTGTTCTGAAGTGTTATTTTTCTTTGAAACATCTAAAAATACCATTGCTAGAGGAAGCCAGCCATTTGAACTATGTATATTTAGTCTTCTCCAGCTGCTGGAAATGCTGATAGGATTTGAATTTATCAGAATTTTGGTTTAGGCTGCAGGTTTTTTTCTTAGCAACAGTTGCTATGCAAATTATTCAGAGAGTTTCTGCTGCAGTTGATGCTGGATAGGGATTTGGAATATCAGACTCTTTAAAATCTTTGCTGTAAAACACCTCAAGATCTTAACCTTTTAATGTGTTGAAAATTGACAGCTATATTAACAGAATCACTTGCCCTTCCCTACTGCTCTTCAACAGTGAAATCTTAACGCTTTCTTAATAACACACATTAAAATTAGGGTTTCTAATATGCCCGGTATTGCACAAGAGAGCAACCGAACAGAGATGAAATTGTCCTTTTCTCTACTTTTTCATTACTGCAGAGGGCTCAGTCCTTTGTAACAGTAAAAACTCTATTCCTGCCTAGTGGTAGTGCCAGACTCTTGAGGGAAAAACAGAGAAAAAGCAGAACTCCCATCTAGCATTAAGTCTGTTAATGTCTTTGTGAAGTTTGGGTCAATTTTGCATTCATTGTACAGATAAATCAAGTCATAACTAGGTTAAATCAACTGTGTTTGAATTGCACAGTAGAACTGGGAATAAAATCATCCCGAACTCCCAGATTTCCAACACTCAACACAGGTCTGTAATAATGAAATAGATTGTCCTGATCATCTTTCCCAGGTCACCTCTTGAAGGTGTTATAGTTCCATTATCCACTACTATGCATTTATGCAAAAGCATCTTATATAACCCATGTTCTTCTGCCAAGAGCAGCAGTTGGGAGCTAACCTAGTGCTATCTGTCATTTAGAAGCAGATATTAGATATAGGCTGAGTTCCGATCATACTTCAGTATAGCTTAAGCAAGGTTTCAACATCTGAGCTTCTTGTAAGTCAGAGCTATAGTCTGATACACAGAACTTTTCTTTGTTTACAAAAATCCCATGAAGTTAATAAGTGTACAAACATTATCTACTCTATGAAGAGATTTTGTATGCAGTCTGGAGCAAGAAAATAGGCCACTAATTGTTGGAGATCATACCCATAAACATGTTTCTAGAGCTACAAATCTGACCAACCTTCCCTTAACCCAGGAGAAGTGTTTTTTTTTAAGTCAGTTTTTTTTCAAGTCAGACTTTCAGTTCCCCGATAAGTTTTGCATGACAAACACCAGTGAATATATGCTTTTGCTCATTTTGTTTAAATGGGGTGTGGGGGGAGAAATGAACACCAGTGACTAGCTGACAACTCCTGAACTTGTCAACACAAGCAGATGTGAGAAGTGCAGGTCTGTGATTACCTATTTTGCATATTGCACTGATCAGCATAGGGGAAACCTTTAGTTTTCAGCTGGACACAATGGCAAGTCCAAGTCACATCCAAAGGTATGACTAAAATGACTGAGGTGAGGAAACACCAGGGAAAAGCAGCTAACCCTGTCAAACCTAAGTATAGGGTGAAGAGTCACAAGTCTATAGAGATCTTCAAAACCTGAAAAGAAGCTGGACTGTTTGGAAAATTTCCCCATAAGTTATAGTTCTATACTTCTGCTGTGTGTGTTTATATTGTATAACTGTAGAGTTTGAGCTCAAACTCTATACGCCCTTCTGTAATCAGTGATTACTTTTGCAAGTGTCATACTGATTAGTCAGATTCTCATTGTCAGAGAATTGTGCATTTCTGTTTTGTGTAAACAATCAATGAACAAGAAGTCCTCTTCCAAGGGCATGACAGGCAAATACATTATGTAATATCTTACATTAAAGTGGCAAGCAAAACATTTGGGACCTTCTAGACTCTCCACTTAAAAATGTTGTATCAGCAAAAAACCTACATTTGTTGTTGTGAAGAGAACAATCTAGATTTCAATTATTATGTTAAGTAGCATACAATGGAAATGAATTCACAATTTAGATACTCCTGCCCTCAACTGCTGTAAGGCACTCTGGCTCAGCAAATGTGCTGTGCACTAACTTAACCTTCTTCTGTGTCAGCTGTGGCATTTTGAAAGACAGAACAACGAGCGCCATACAAGGCTTTTGTATGGGCAGCTTGGGGAGCAGGGCGGGGGTAACAGGCATTGCAGTAATTTCATTGTGAACCATTAGCGATGAATTTGCTCACTGAACTGAACAATAGACAAAATGCTAATAAAAGCTTGCCTTGGGCAACAACCTTTTTTTTTCATTTAAGAAATTCTATTTTTATTTCCATCATCTCTGAGCATTACAAAAAAATCTTCATCTGACTTTATTCGCAAGAACATTTGTTCCTATGGCAGAAGAGCTGCAGTGCTGCACTGGGGCTGAACACTCCTACTTGGCATGTCTGCTCTCTTGTGCAACGCTCGTCTTACCTTGTGTTAGATATGCTGTAACCAGACCCACCTCAACAGGTGGTTTAGACTCCTTTTAAAGACCCTAGGGAGAAGCAGGTTTGCTCTAGGTACAACTAGTCCCATTCTGGGGCAGCTGTTTAAAATAGCAAGGGGAAAAAATCATATCCTAGAAATGAGTCTGTGAAGGAGGCTAGTTTACCAGCTCAGATTTAGGCATCTCTTTGGTAGGTAGTTAAAAAAATCACAACCCTTCCATCTGCAGTCTTAGTCTCATGTATATCTGAAGCCACAGCCTATGAAGAAAGTTATCAGACAGATCGAGAATGACTATTTTAATCACCATTTTTGAACACTGAAGATTACCAGACAGCTTCCCTCATTCTTTCCTCTGCTTATGCTTAATTAGTGAAGCAGGCTTCTGCCTCAAGAATTGTCTCTTCTATTTTATCTTTAGCCTTTAATATATTTCTGATAATTTGTTTCTTCCAGGAATAAGCACATTCCACTGGAGCCTTTCCATGCCTTTTAGGTATGACATGCTTCAGAGTTTGTCATGAAATAAGGCCTTCTGCTAATGGGCCACCAAGCAAAAAAGGAAAGGGACAAACATCCTGTTGCATTGAGTGTTATAACCAAATAGCCCCCTTCCACTTTGAGAATTAATGGTGTTCTTTGAGTGAAGAGTCAAGAAAACTACTCCCTGTTCCTTGCCTGGGCAACACTGTGCTCATCTAGGGCAGTTAGAAAAAAATAAATTAGTTTGGCCATTAAATCTAAAGTACTGGCCTCAGGTCTTTTATATTGCATATTGTATGCAATGGATACCCAATTTTGTCTTCAGTATCATTCCTAGAAACACAACAAAAAAATCCTACAAGTTTATGCATAAAGTTATAAGATGGTCCCTTGCAAGAGTGAGGAAAGATAACCCTATCTTCACGTAAAAAGTTCATTATGATAGGCTATATTTATTTAAATATGTGTTAATTTTTCATTTCTTGTAGAAAATAAAGTGAACTATTATCATAAGATAGATGAAAGACTATATAGATCATTACAATGACATGGCAAATTAAGTATTCTTTTTATGACTTTGCAGTTAGACTACAGGTTACTAAAATTCATTGAGAGATTTGAAAGCTAAAGTTGACTTCTGCTATGAAAGACTGCTTATTCCTTCCTCCTCCCAACCCATTGCTTAGGTATGTCTTGTATTTTTTCTTTTTACATAGCCTCAGCAATCCCAGACTAAGAAAACTAATTGCTTTGCTGTTTTTGAGATTGCTGTGAGCATTCCACTGTAGAGAAGCTGCTTTTCTAAAGCAAACATATATGAGTTTCTGAGATAGAAAGGCTTCAATTGACATCAGAGGGCTTTAGAATTGCTTCTTACTGTTTACATACTTTTTAACAAGGCCAAATTCCCTTTGTAGAAATCATTAGCACAAAATTCTTCAGCAGACTACATTCACTTCAGTCATTTCAGTCGCTGTTTATTCTGAAATGATTTAGCATTCAAAGCAAATGAAGGTCTGCTGCAGTAAAAAGACAACTTCTTGCTGTGCCACTCTGTGCCACTGCATGTAATAAATACACAGCAGACAGCATAACAGAATTATAGCAAGAGTGATTTGAACCAGGGTCGTTTCTCTAATATGTTTAGTACTGACCGCTACTGCTCGTTATGCTGATAGAACTATCAGAGTTGTGGTGGTTTTAATGTCTCGTTTCCTAGCTTTTTTGTTCAAGTCAGATCAATTTATCTGATCTTATTCTCATAGCACATTAAAAAGCCAAAAACCCACATCCAGTTGAGAAGGCAAATACATTTCCCCGTTAAAAACTATTATTTTCTATGAACCTGTCTCTAGGAAGAATCCTTTCCCTATGATTTCCAAATCCATAAGGCAGGTTTGGGACAGTGCAGTGTCAGACTTTACTCCAGCTTCCACAGTGTATTTGAAGCAACACTGATTGATATGGTCCTGATAGCTGTTATAAACCAAACAACAATAAAATTGTTCAAATCTCTTAACAACAATCCTTCCTGGCCATAACAGGGCCAGCCAGTCAGCCCTGAAAATCGCAGTGGAATAAACCACGAAGCCTAACCCTCTCGCCAAAATTCACAAACTCAGGGCACAGGGTAATGGAGGGGGATTTCTTCCAAAAGCCATCTCGTATCTTTTCCATTTGTACAAGCACACCTCCTTAGCAGCCACGAGCTACAGAATTAACAACAGGCCTGAGGAAATCTCCCCTCTCATACCAGGACTAAATCATATTATATGTGAAAATTTAAAAATAAATAGAAACAAACCCAGGTAGGTCTTCTGCCATTTGAGCTCTATTTGGCTCCTACTGAAAAATTCTCAAAAAGACTAGTCAAGCACCAGCCCACAAATCAGTGCACTTGATATTTTCAGTATTTGACAACCCTTTTGCTTAAGTTATGAGCCAGACTTACAGCATAAACCATAGAAGTCTGATATACAAAGGAAAGAGGGAACTGAGTGAGTCCATTTTCGTCAGCATTCCTCCAGCACCAGCTCTAGTTACCTGGAGACAGCTCTCATGGTCGTACATAGCCCGTTGTGGTGCTTACTGTAGCTATGGAAAAAAAAAAAATCAGTGCTGTAATTTCTGGCTGGCTGGAAGGGCATTGCTTGTTGGGCAGGACAACGTTATCAAAGAGAAAAATAAGAGACCCTCAAACACCTTGGGATGGACTGCAAAAATTTCTTCCCTTTATCTTCAGTTTGCTTAAACAAAGCTAGGAAAACAAAAAAGGGAATCTGAGTCTGCCTGGAAATCTTCAGTCTTCAATAAATATGCACGTGAGAGACTGAAGAAAAGAATTCTTCTGAACCATGTTTTGAACATCTTTAAATGCAACAGTTCCTGTTATTTCTCTGCTCGTTAAACTGCTTTGTTAAAAGAGACTGTCCTACACTTGGCAAATTCCACTTTAATCAGCAGGTGTCTCTGTTTATGACTGAGAAGAATAAAAAAAAGTAACGGTTAATCAGTCAAAAATGTATATAATCCAATAAAGAAAAATTCACAGAAACTCCAGGAGACAGTGTCTGGAGATGATTAATAATTAACATTCCCATTTTCAAAAGGAAGTTTTATTCTTAGAGGTGACTAATTTTCCTATTCCAGATTCCATCTTCCTTATTTACTTTAATATCTTTTTAGAGCAAAGAGAAATGCTCTTCCCAAAAATTTGTAACTTTTAAATAACGCAAATGCATTTTAATGATAACACTTGCTTTCCCAAAGTTAACGTGGAGATTGCTTGTTGTTTGCCTTGCTTTATGTATTTCAAGGGAGATGAAGCTGTTACTGTATGGGATGAATACAGTTCAGAAATTAATTTAATTATAAACACTGCACAAACATATATTCTTGCCTGTCAAAAAACAATACCCATAGGAAACATTTGCCATAATACCATTAATAGTTTTCTCTGTTCTTTCTCATTCCATGCAAAATATTTGAGACTTGAGATTGGAGATTTTCCTCCCATTCTAACATAAAATAAAGAAAGAATAGATGAGGTTAGAAACATTTGCGAAAAAAACTAGGAACGAGTGAAAAAAAAAAAATAAAGGAGTTGCAGTATTTCCCTTCCTGCAGAACAGGTTAACAGACTTGCTGTAAACTATTCCTGTCTAAAGAGACGAATCCAGTTTAAATTTTCTAGTGGACCACGGCCAGTAGAAATTACTTGTAGTTTTACTATCCAGAACTCTTTAACACTTAAAACTCTATGACTTAAAGAGAAGTAAAGCATAACCTTCAGCAGCAAGCCTCTTTCAAAGAGAATTCACATGCTTAGACTGCCAAGCGAATCTCAATACCTTCAGAACAGAGAGAGAAACAGGAATTTCCCATACTGGTGTGAGCAAGCATTAACTACACAAGTATCCGCTACTCCGGCTCTTACAAACACTGGACATGAGCACTGCCTCTGCCAGAGGTCTCGGGGACTCTTACAAGCCCTTTGTTAAAATACCACCACCAAATTGAAAGTAGGATTGATTTCCCTGTCTCCAATGGAGCACACCCCTTTCTGGATACTGCTTAATCATCCCTGCTAGAAATAACTTTTCCCTGGGGCTTATGGAAAGACTTCAAGAGAAAACTCTTTTGCTTTCAGAATGCATCAGGCTGCCCGGAATGGCAGGTATTTTCAAATGAGGTGTTCCCAAAGGACAGTAACTTCCCTACAAGGTCTTTATTCTTTTGCTTTACCCAGCTCCAACAGCTGAGCACTGCACGGCATCCTTTTATGAAAAAGCATAAACATTTCCAGCACGGGCAGTCCATGCAACTTTGGCTGCTAAGTGGCTTTGCCTTCTCCTTAAGATATTATTAAAATAAAACAGTTCTCAGCAAAATAGATTCCCTGTTATTCCCTTCCCTGTGGAATGTATTCAGAGCCAGAACATTTTTAGACCCTTTGTTAACTCCTCTGAGTTAGCATCCAGCCCCTCCACCTTCCCACGGAGGAAAGGCCTTACTCCAGGCTAAGGTGACCACCCAGTGCCCGCACATCGCTGAGCGCTAGCAGCATGTCACTGCACAGCTGGCTCCCTCCGCTTCACATGGGCTCTGTGCCGTGACGGCAAAGGTAAATCCTGGAAAGCAGATACATGGTATTATTTCTAAATCAGCACAGAAGATAATAGTGATCTGATGGTTACACATGACATGAGATTAGGCTTCAGTATTCCAACTGCATGCTATATTTTCCTTGGAAGAAACAGTGGGAGGAAACCTACTGGTTCTTTAGCTTTTACCTGTTAATTAACAATGTCAAAGTGCCAGAATAACTTGCCAAATCCTTTCAGATTTCTCCATATGAACTATAGTTTCTGGAATGGTACAAAACCACAGCTCACTTGAACATGTCACTGTTCTTATACTGGCTCCCCTTCCTCGCACTTTGTTTACAATTAGTCCCAAAGGCTCTGCAACCAAGGCTTTTCTTGTGGTTAATAACAAATAAACCACTCTGGCATGTAACTATATTAAATACACAATTATAATAATTATATTATTCAATATTCATCGCTACAGATTAGCTAGTTATATCTGCTTGCTTTGAATTAAAGATATAAACCAAGACCAACATATGTGCGTATATATTGCTAAATATATGTACACATGTGCACACACATCCTTGAAGTCCACAGCTACTTCAAAGAACACGTACTGACCAAGACTATTCTGGATATCATTTCTTTTATGCACAATGATACAATAAAATCTACAATTTCATTTAAGGTCACAATTGCATTAGAGCTACTAAAATTTCATCCCAGCAGAAATAGCCATTTCTCACTTTGTCACACAGTATGGATTATATACTGTTAGATCTTAACTACAATTTGAAATATTTAAAATCCTTTACACAATTCCTATGAATTTTATATTTGCCATTTATCATTCATGCTGCACAGAGGATCTAACCAATTAAAATTATTTATTACATAAACAAGAGAAGACAATCAAAGAGAATATCCAGGTGGATGCTTCAGTTTAGTAAAATGCTCAAGTGTCAGCTCCTCTGAGTTCACCGGAACTAATTACAGTTCCATAGTTACATACTTCAGGCCGAAGCCCACAGACGCATATCGCTGTATTAAGAACTAGTTTGGAAAAGCTTCACTTTCACGTCCACTCCTGGCCCCAGCTCACTCCTGAGGAAGAGAAGCGGGCTTCATAAGCCCCGGAGGATGCATGATTCCACGTTGGCTGCCCATGAACAAATACGATTCAACTACCAAGAAAGAGGAGCAGACCAGGGGTTTGCCCCGCTCCAGGACCTCCCCAGCCATCCCAGCTGGAGTTACAGGGGGGCAGATGGAGAACATCGAGGTGCTGTAGGTGTCTCCTGCTTCACCACTCAAAGGTGCTTAGACTTGATTACGCTGAGCACAGAATAAGAATGAGACTAGCAGAGAAAAGAATAGAAGCTTAATGAAAACTACTTTTCAAAAAAGGTATCAGCTGGTATTTTAAAGTGTTATAAATATAGACAATACAATCTCTGGCAAAGCCCCCAAACCTTCAAATCTGTAGTTAGCTCAGTGAGTGAACAGGAGTAGAAGCTAAAATGACAGTGATGGTATGTATTTTAAGAGAACTAATAAATCATTCATCAGTCTTTAATTATCGTACTCTATAATCACAGAATCAAGCAATAAGCATTTCATATCCAAATTGAACACTTCTACCTGGCCATTGACTAAAATTGGGAAGCACTTAAAGATTTCTGTTTTGTTTTAATTATAGACAGCCCAATTTCAATCTGTTTATTATGTCATTTGCATCTCATCCTGAAAAATACATATGCATTTCAGCATCTTTAATTGTGTGATTAGACCAATGACACTAATATCTGCAAGACTGTTTCTTTTACTTTTAATAATATTACTCTGGTACTAGAACAAAGTGTGAGTGTTTTCAGAATGGATTTAAGAATGTTATTCAGTACTGAAATTTAAGTATAAATACAAGAAAAAAGTTCTTCCTTGATTGTTCCTCATTGTGATTAACACTCTTAAAGCACGTTATTTCTACTACAACCCATGAACTCTTATAGCTGGGACTCCAGTGAATCTATTATGCCACCATCCTTGGAGTAAATGGCCTGCTAAGAAACCTGCATGTCCTTGAAAGACTTAGAGAAAGCTAGAAATCACTTTGAAGTCACAACTCCACTTCTTTTTAACATGAGGATTACATAGACTTGGGTAGTTCACATATAATTAAATGACATTTTACTAATTCTGAGAAAAGGTTAATTAAGATAATTCAAAGTTAATGGGGAATATTTTAAACAAAGTGATAAGTATTAAAACCTCTCAAAAGCAAACCCTAACTTGATCAATTCTTCCTACAAAGAGAATATGTTAGCAAGTGTGTAGGTTTGCCTATCTTAGAAGGTATTTTTCCACTTATTATTGTTGCGTTCTTATGCTGTAAAGAAATGCTTATGTAAGAAAAAACATTCAAATATACTTTTAAAGAAAGACCAGGACTCACACTAGAAGGATACATGCAAGATTGCCTTTTTATTATGTTAATGTAACTTTAACAATAATGGAGAACCTCAGAGACATTGACAGGTTTACTCGATCAAAAAACATGCATTCAAACTTTAATCGAGTTTGCCATGTCTAACATGACAGAGCCTACATAAAGAAACAATCTCAATAGCCTGTTTAAAGCCTGACCGTAAGTAACTTTCGGTACTTGGTTTACAGAACCATGCCCAGACCCGCTACAATTTCTGCAGTATATTTAGCCAGGGCATACAAGTACTCTTCGTTAGAAGGTCTAACAAGACTTAAAAATGAAAGTTCATTTTTCAGTAGATGCTCCTTTGAATAGGAAAATCTTGTCCCATCACCTCTGTTATCAATACCTGCTCCCTAAAATGGATTCAATTACATTACAGTGCCCTCGCACATGATCTTCACTGACTTCATATTTTAAGCATGTTAAAAATAAATCAGCCAAATCTGTCTGCCTTTAATATCAGTAAACATTTTTCCTCTTGGTTTCAGTTGTGTTGGTGACATAATTGGTCAGAAAGTTTTCAAGACCTAGAGAGTCCTGACAGTATTTTAAGTTTCATCAGTGGCATCTCTCTGAAATAAGGCTGGTATGCCCCAGTGTACTGCTGAGGCATCTACTGCCAGAATACTTATGAGATTTGGACCTTATCTTTAATCATTGAAATTTTTTTATTTGTCCAAGTCTTACCATATGCCCAGAAAAAAGTTTCCCTGTGAATATTTCTAAGCACATCAGCTAAAAAGAACCCTATAGAAAACATCACACATTGCTCAAAATCAGATATAAACATAAGAATTAGAAACACAAGGTCTGCCCACCACGGCCAGTTTCAAACAAGAACCACTGACCTGGGAGATAAGCCAGCGAGCTGCTTGGGAAGAAACTTGTGGTCCCTTTCCATCCCTCAGGTTACGGGATTGGGAAGCTCCTGGACAGAGAACTCATCTGTAGCCATGTCACACTTCTTTGCTATTACAGCTTTTGCACCACCAAGAGTATGAATACAAAGGATATGCTCGTACTTGGACTTCACCACTGTGAAATAGTTTCCAACAGCTGGAATCGTGGAGCCTGATGTAGGTTATGTCCTACGTGCTTCAAAATGGTACCATGCTTGCAGCCCATGAAAGAGGGAGCTATGCCACCTTTGAAACACCAAGGTTTCATGGCATAATGGCAGCCAGCTGCCACCAGCTTTTGTGGCAGCTTCTTGGCCATTTGGCTGTCAGTAATATTCATAATATAAAATATATGTAATATGAGTATATTAGATGAGCACACAGTATGTTGACAGTGAATACCACAGGCAAGAGACATTGCCTTGCCATAATAATGTTCTTCAGCTACAAAAAATTGTTGCAAGAATTTCTCAGTTTTCCTTTGAGAGCACACACACTTATATTGACCTGGTTCTGAGCATCCTATCAGGATGCACATGATCCTGAACATGTAATTCCAGATCCAGAGACCACACTGTTCAGCTTTACAGAGGTTTTTCCAGATTTTCTAGAAGCAGCAAGCCAACCTTGTCAAAGAGTAAGATCAAACACATGTCAGTTCCTTGGTAGAAAGTTGACATTATTCCTTTCCTATTGAAATTGCATCCATGTTATCTGCGGAATGTAGCTCTTGTTCAGGGCGTTATATTTCATCAATGAAGAACAATGAAGAGACTTGCAATCCACTAAAGTTTTATATCTCGACATACAAATTACAGGTATTGCCAGTCAATACTGGCAATATAAATAAATAGTGTACATGAAGGGTTTTTTCCTTAGGCTTGGGAGAAATACAGTAGTCACATGAAAATCCATGGCAAGAAAAATTACAGTTAAAAAAATGTTTTGTGGTTTGCTAGATGTAAATGTGCAAGGGAAAGGAATAGAAATGAAGTTTCATATTTTCTAGCAGTTCCTATGCTTTAATCCTGCCTACTGCCTTTATTGGCTGGATTTTACAGATCGGATGTGAATGTCAGCTGGTCTCCTGGTGAAAAGGGCTTTATTCTTTAACAAACAAAAAAAGTTTTTTTCTTGTTTTAAAAAGGATACATATAGATTACAAAGAATTTGCTTTATGAATTCATGTATGTATTTTCTTTTTACTGTGTCTGTTATTTGGTCAGAAGATATGTTAGTAAAGCATAGATGCAGCATAACAATTTTGCTGGGAAAAGTAAGGATTAATTCAATGCTGGTTCTTGTCTTGCTTATGGTTAGCATGTATGACTTGAAGTTCTTGAGATACTGAAGAAAAAATAGGGTATTTTGAGTGCATGTGTTTTTATAGATTTCTTAATAGTGTTACAAAAAAAAAAATATTATAAAACCTGCAAAGCTGCTCCTAGAAGACAAACATTTTTCCTGGGAAGGTTAGTTATCTGTCTACTCATGCCTTGTGCTAGTCTTCTGAAGATACTTGAAAGGGGCTTTGAAGCGAGAGCAAGACAAGTGCCAATATCCCAAGGAAGTCTATATATTAATTCCTCTGAATTCCAACACAAGACTTTGGGAATACACATGAAAAGGCCAAGAAATAGGATTGATACTTATAACTGCATTCATTAAGAGCAAGAGCATATCCATTTTCTGTCTAATGAGCATCCAAGATAAAACTTACTGAGCTCCCTGAGCTTTGATTTAGGGAAATCCTTAATAACCTAGGACATAAGATATAAATGCAATTATAGTTATGCCATCAAAACCAGAGCAAGGATAAAAATGTTGATCCTTTGTAATAGCTAAACATTGATTTTCTTGATATGGTACTGCATTTCAGAAACCTTGATTTACTTGCTGATTTTTGAGTAGTTTCTATTCTAAGCAAACAATTGCAGGTGCTGAGTTGATGAAAAGTGTCACAATATAAATAAATGTTTGGAATATTCAATTGCTTCTGTAATTCATCCATGGCATACAGTTGCTACCTCTCTAGCTGTGTATAAGAGGCTATTGAACTAAATATATTAAAAGTGGAAGAATAGTGCTGGGAGATTAAGACTAGGAGTTGAGAATATAATGCATGTATTAAAATTACATAATCTTAATGCTCCTTTAAACAGCAACTTCTGTACAGGAATTTAACGAACATTATGGCTTACAAAAATAATCAGTGCAAAGTTCAAGACCAGACCTGTTAACAGTGCTGCAATTTTTTTCTAATTCAAGTCTGACAGTGTTTCATAGCTTTGACTTTCAATTGCCTATGCTTTGTTACAGCAAGGTACATAAGATGTTTTGCTGATTAGATCTGTTTTCATCTTAGCTTGATTCTGTCCTGGTTTTAGCTGGGACAGAGTTAATTTTCTTCCTAGCAGCTAGTGCAGCGCTGTGTTTTTGTTTTGGTGTAAAACCAACATTCATGGCACATGTTTTTTGTTGTTGTTGGGTGGTGTTTGTACTGTCAAGGACTTTTTGGTTTCTTGGGCCCTGCCAGCCAGAGGGCTGGAGGGACATAAGGAATTGGGAGGGGACACAGCTGGGACAGCTGACCCCAACTAGCCAAAGGGATGATCCATACCACAGAATGCCACACTGAGTATATAAACTGGGGTGGGGTGGCCAGGGCCTGCGGGTCATTGCCCAGAGCCTGGCTGGGTGCTGAGCCATTGCACTGTGCTCCACCTGTTTTCTTTTCTCCCTTCCTTTTGGATTCCATTCCTCTCCTCTTCTCCCTCCTTTTCATTATAACTTATTATTGTTGTTCTTTCAATTTTATTTTAATTATTTAATTGTTCTTATCTCAACCCTGAAGTTTCAGACTCCTCCCTGACTCTCCCCCCCACCCCCCGGGTGAGGAAGGAGTGAGTGAGGACCTTGTGTGGTACTCAGTTACCAGCTGGGGTTAAACCACAACAATTCAGAAGCACATGTGTTATTTGAAGGTCTAACAACTGTGTGTAAGGACCAGAGTGCTATAACATAGTTCGCAGGTGCCCATATTTTGAAAGGAACAGTAGCTACATCAAGACTGTTTCAGCATGCTGTGGTGCCATACCTCTGCATGTTCTTTTCTGCACAAGCCTTGCCTTTCTGTTTCTTTAAAAGTTCCCTTAACTTGACAAGTTTACATCTCATGGTCGTATGCTTTAAACATAGATGTGAATGTATGCACAGTCTCAGCTGTCACAAGTTGTTTTCACAATTGTTATAAGCTCAAGAGTAGAGTCCTGCTCTTCTGAACCCCTCCGCACAGGCCATGCCGGGACCAAGTCCTGTGGGTGCTCCCTTTGGTAAGGCAAGAAAAACTACGAACACCCTGTCAGAGACAGCAGGGCATAAATGCCTCTTCTGTCCCCTGCTGAGAATGGACTGTTATGCTGCACTAAGTAGTGATAGAATTATCAAGGAGAATACATATGGACACCATACTTCAAGGTCAGGTACAGAAAGGGTGACAATTCACCCTTCAGAATTCTTGTAAAGATTACAGTTTTCATTGGCTTAATATTTCTTCCTGATGGCAGTAAAGCTGTGTTAAGCCAGGCTGGAGGGGTTTTGCCTATTGTGCATGCCTACTAATTGCTGTCCCCTGTCACTGCTGCACAAACTCTTTCATGTTGTTGCAGCAATGGAAGAATCCAGCATGTTTTCCAGCATATTTAAAGACCATCAACACAAATCTAATTCTGTGGTGTTGTTTTGTTGGGGTCTTGGTTTTGCTAACTTTTACCAGATGTTAAGTACAGCTATCTGAAATACCTGTACAGTTCTGGATCCTTGCTATTGCTTAATAGCTTCACTACCTCCTGTAAAGCAGAGCTCCCGAATTACTGCATAAAAAAAGCCTCCAAGTTATTTCTACTCTGTGTGACGTAAATCCATCAGATGTTGATATTTAATTTTTACCATGAGAGCATCATTGTTAACAAACAAGAACATCTTACAGTAAATAGGTATTTGCTTTTTACTGATTATCAGGGCAGCTCTGTCTCTCTGCATCTTTGCATTTTTATGTTAATAATCTATTACAGAATTTCTTGGAGGATAGGACATTTCACAAACATATTTCAAATTTCTCCACAGTATCTTAAGACACTTCTCACTTGAATTTCAACAGCAATGGTTGCTATGTAATAGGTGAACAGACACAGTTCTTAGAAGGATTTCCTTGTTACACTGCCTGGCTCTTGTCCTCTGAAAGCTTTAGCTTTTCAATTTCTTCCGCCTGTAAAAAACTAACAAGGTCCCTTCTGTACTGCTCCATATTGTCAGCCATTCTCCATTGCAGTGGTCCTTTAAATAGCTTTTCTGTCATAGAAGTTGTTCTAAAGGTGTTAACTTTGTGTACTGAAATAAATGCATTCATTCACCCTAATGACGAAAACTTTTTCTCTTTATAACTCTGTAAAATCTGTTTGGGTGAATGGTACTCTAAGTTATAATCTAGTTTCAGCATTCACATTTTTCCAACTAGTATTTTTTCCTGTTCATTGTTGGGAGCAATATCGCTCATTATAACAGTAATTATATTAGTGTACATACAGTTTCACAACAGTTAGCCTGTTTTATTTCTTTTGTAAGGTTTGAGTTATTCAAAATATTATACAAAAAAAAGAAAAAGTATAACCTGTCTTTCTTCACTACAGATGCCTTAAAACTAAGCCTCTAATCTTGAGATTTTGGCACATGCTATTTCACGCTGACTTTGTGCTAGTAAATAAATGCATATCTAAATATATACATACAATAAATACTCTAGAAGGTCTAGTTCAAGGAATTTTATATAGAAAAACCTTTCTGTCATAATACACATGGACATGCCAATTTGAGTTCTGTATGAATCCAAGGTGATTTTTCACTAAACCTTTGCTTTGACTAAGTTTCACCTGCTCAAATCCAAGAGTGGAAGAAGATATATATATACCTTGTATATGTAGAGCAACATCTAGTTCTATAAAGGCTGACTGAAGTCAAGAAATATTTAATGAAGTATTCTACTTCAAAACAGTGTCATTATCAGATTATTTTCAAGAATAGGTCTTACTAACAGTAGCTTGTACATGTAGACAATTAATTTGCTGAGGAGTAAGCTACGTTCTTTCTCCCAGTTTAAATTATTGAAATAAACTCAGTTACAGTATTTAAATGGCTAGTGCTTGCTACATAAAAACTGAAATATATAAGTTAAAATACCAGTGAATGGCCTTATTGTTTTTTCTTGACAGTTGATTTTTTTAGTGATTATTTACACAGCCAGAGCCAGAAATTCTCCCAGCACTGATAAAAATTTCTGCCAGTGGATTTCCAGGGGCAGAGGAGGAGCTCTTACAGCAATACCCAGCACAGAACATTTGGGAAACCTTTTTCAAGTGCTAAACTTCTATTTAGAAAAGCGCAGGAACATACAGTAGGCAGTCTTGATGAATTCAGCGGCGCTGTTAATATGCTATAAGAACAGATATTTGCATAGTATTTGTAGACCAGTGCTTAAGGGATGTTTATTGGCAGGTGCTGAAGCTGTTGGGGAGTTTGTTTTGCTCAAAGAATCAAAACATTTTCTTCATATTTCTAATGAGACAAATTGAAGACAAGGAAATCCAGCCTTCCTCTCCCCACAACCCCCATCAGAACATGGGAGAAAGAATACCACCCCCCTGGGAGCCAAAGTCATGCAAATAAATCATTAATTCATTACATAAATGGTTTTACAGAATCATGCAAACCTTAACAGAGAAAAAGCTAGGTAATCCTTTAGCCTTCAAAAAAGGGCTTTGTATTTTATTTCCAATAATGATCTGTAGTATTCAAGCCACATTTAAAGCTCTTTATTCTCGTGTTGAATATATGTCTTGTGTCAGTAGGTACTGAGAATCAACTATAACAACTGGAGTTATCAGTTCTAACTCTTTATAGTCATGCTGCATGATTTCACATGATATTCTCTATAGTCCTACTTCTACAAGATGACCTTTGGTCCTACTCCGATAGAATAAACTGAAACGTTTCAGAAGGGAAGTGGGAGTAAGGTGCAGGATGGGCTACATGACCATAAATCCCTTTACTTGCTAGAGAGGTTTGCAAGAGGAAATTTTTGTTATTTTAAAAATCAAAAGCCAACAAATTAAAGAAGTCTTGCCCAAACTGCTCAACAAATCTGCATGATTGATCTCATTTTTCATAATAATGCAAACAAAAATGCCAGCATACAGCAGGGAAGGGAAAAAAATGAAAGATACTAGGACCCTATTGAAAAATCCTATACAGTCAATATGCTTAGGACAATTAGAAGATCTGACTATGCTGACAGCACTGACTATTCTACACAGCCAAGGCCTATTCTTGCAGGGGAAAAAGAAAAGGTTAAAAAACCCACAAAAATCCACAGAGCTCCATAGGATGTTGTTAGCAGAGAGGCAGCTTTCTAAATCAGGGAAACACATGGCTGGTATAACCATACACAGGTATACGGAGAACCACCCCTGAAAGAATTTTTAGGCTTGGGGACACAGATATTGGCATGCCTAACATCTAGAATATCCGTCCCAAATACACAGCAAAAGGTAAAATGAGTAAATACAAAATAAAATTTATGATTAATATCCAATTATGATAGGCTTTGCATTACCAAGTACCATAAACCAGTAGATGGAGGTATCCAGAGCAAAACAGACGATGCTGATTTTGGATCAGCACGCAACCTTTATTCATTTTGAGAGAGTTACTTCTAGTCTGGCCCCATGGGCTGAAAATTTGTTAGCTACTGGACCATATCAAATACACACCTGGAGACTGCTGTCTAATTTTGTTCCATTAGTAATGATTTGATATTTAACATCCTGAGACTCCTCCCTAATGGGAGCCAAAGTGAAGCAAATAGGAATAGCCAGATTTGCTTCAAAAGGCTACACAACGCAAATAAAACGCTAACATAAATGCATCTTTTAGATAATGAGTTGCTAAATAAGGCTGTCTACAACTCAAATGCTTTTCTACAGTGGACATTGTTAGTATGAGCAAGTAGTAGTCAGGTCAGAGGAAGCAATCAATAGTACAACTGCTGCTTTAATTATCCCATCTATGAATCCCTAAGATATCCCCAGATGCCCTGTTGAATTCAGGATTAAGATGGCTCCTGGCATCTTCCCTTGGCAGGATGTAATGCAGTGCATGGACAGTGTCGGCAGGTGTGGGTAAGACCCAGGGCTGTGCCCAGCTGGGAATGCTCCCCCTTTGTTACCTTAAAGGTGGTAAATCTCTCACTGAATCAAGTCTTAAGTTTGCTTCTGAAGCATATTCTTATTCTGATTATTTTTCAGCATTTAGATTGCAAGAATTTCTAAAATTGTGTTCTGCTATGCTACCTAGAAAATAAAAACCTTTGAGCTTTAATGGGAAAGGCTTAACTACAACCTATTACCCGCTGCTGTGCATGTCTACAAAAATATATTCATGAAAAAGAAGTTTTAGCATTAGACAGCAGAAATTATTCAGCTTGATGAACCAGGGAAAAGTGCTTGAGTGGCTTTAGTGAATGATAATTTTTTTCTATATTACTCAATTTCAAGAACTATGAAAAGATAAAACAAAAAAAAGTCATGGAAAAATGGGGCGGGGAAAAGATTAAGAATGCATATTCTGTTCTTTAAAGAAAGAAATGGTAAAAAAAATATAAGTTATATACAGAACTATTTTCATAAGCACCTTGGACTGATTCTCCTGAATGACAACAAAATTTGGAGTTCTGACAAACCTTACTTTGTACAGCAGATATTTTCTGCTAGTGAACTCTTTGCCTTCAGAAGGCTTTCTTTACTTCTTTCTTCTGTTTTGCTCCTTTATGGGGAGTGGCAGGGGGAGTCCAAGGCTAAGCCTTTTCTAGTTGCTCTCTGCCAAGAACCCAGCACTAGATGTTTCAATAACTACAGTTTTGTTGACTAACCAGGTGTGTTTACACTGGTTTGCTGTCCCACTTGTTTTGTTTGCATCACTGTCTTCAGAAAAGGGGCTTCACTCTTTGTCACCCAAGGCAAAGTATACTCTGTTGTATTGTAGCTACTAGAGGAAATCACTATGTGTAATAAAAGAAAATACAAGCAGTTTTTCAGTCATAGAGCCATTGGCAACCCTAACAGAATAAAGTTTGTAACAACACTACGAAGCAATTAAGGATTTTGCTGCAGACAACTGATACAAGTGTCACATGCCAATTGCTTTACAATACAACTTAAACCATTTCAATGTTTAGGCCTCCCAAATTGTTTCTTGAATTACATAAATTCGTGAATAACATTGCTTTTAGTTTGCAATAAGGCAAGCATTTTCAGTCTTGACAAGTGATCTCATATACCAACATTCTTGGACTTTTTGTCCCGAAAATGGAAGGTATCATCATGACACGAGCTCAGTATCAAAATACTGCTGTGTTACACATTTTTCTTGACCTCTCAATTGATCAAAGACAAATAAAAACTGTAAAAAAACCAGCCCTCTAGAACTGCTGCAAGAGAGCAGCACTGTTCTGTAGACCTGACCTCACAATCCTTTGTGACATTCATGTAACAAAGTTTTAGCTAAATTTTATTAGTGTTTTCTAGTAGAAAGGGATATATTCCATATCAACAATCCCTTAAAAAAAAAGTAAACTGAGTCGTCTTATCACTGTTGATTACAAATGGTGTCTACATGAGAATTTAGGGATCTAATTAGTCACAGCTGAAGATGGGTTACATGAACCCTGCTTTTAATGAGCTGCAGAGCAGTTTTACTTTCAAAATGAACAGCTGACTACTTGCTACCTTATCACAAATTGAGAAAGACAACATCCTCCTCAGTTCACAAAACATTGCTAATAACACCATTTCTTTGTCCAAAGACTGTGTACTCCGATTCCCTTCAGGAAGGGTAGGCAGTGGTGATCAAGAAGGTGGTTCCACAACCACACCACTGAGTTACTCTCAAAAATACTAACGCAACTAACACAAGTGAAAAAGTACTTTTTTTCCTAGTCATACCAGTGACTGCTGGCCTGAGTATTGTCCTGATGTCAGTTGCTTTGCTCTCAATTAGCAGCAGTAAAAAAGACTCAATACTCCTTTTTACAGAACCACTACTGACTAAAGAGGCACTATGCCTGTGTAGACACATTTAATAGTTTTCCTAATTAACAGTCTGAGCTCTAGACCAAAACCAAATTAATACTGGTATGTAAAATCTCAAAAGTAAAAAGTGCACACCAATGTCCATGCGAGAAAGATTAGGTAACATTAACATGTTTATGAAAGCAGCAAGCAAAGCCTGTGAATGTTAAACATGGCTTCATGTTAAGCTGACTGCCTGTTCACATACCACCTGTGCAAGCCTAGCTGTTCATACCAGTTGCTTAATTTATTTATACAGGGTAGTAAGCAGGGACCGGATTCATGGTAGCTGTAACAATGCAGCTGAACTGAGCCCACCTGTGCCAGTTTACATGTGCTGGGGAGCCAATCCTTACACCTACAAAACTGTTTATGCTATTCAACATTAAGAACTAATAGTTACATTCTAAGATATCACTTGGATTATCAGAGACCTTCAGAAATAATATTGTTATAGCTCTCCTTCAGAATAAGGCACAGATTTAAATTACAACAGAATTTCAATTCTAATATTTACAAGCATTGATAATGCCTAGAAAATACTGGTTTCTTGATTGTTTGGGGTTTTACAGTTATAGCCCAGTGATAATTTCAGCTCCTTTTGAATGAAAACAATAGTTTCCTAATACAATATAACCACACAAGCAAACTATTGTAAATGCAGATTTCATGTTGCAAAGCTTGGCATATAAATACAACAATTTTAAAGTATGTTTCTATGAATGAAATGGAAGAGGAAACGTAGTTGAATCAGTATGTTACAATGAGCAAGAAAAAATTAAAAGTTGATCAAGAAGCTCTCTAGCCTACATCAAAATTTCAGTTCTGCCTGACTAACACTGGGGGCTCTGCAAGGAAATTCAAACCAGCAACACAAACCACAGAATAAATCAGGAAAGACCCACCTTAGAAACCATATACACAGAAACTAGGAGCTCTGGACCAGAGAAAAGCTCATATGCAGCCTGCCCTGCTCTTATACTGCCTCTTATTGTGTGCCACCAGCACCTGGACCCTCAATCATCACAGCACTTCTGGGAAAATTACACAGGTTTTGTCTGTGTAATTTTCAGCAGGTGTAAAACCAGGCATAAATAATTCTAAAATGGAAGGAAAGTGCAGAAATTTTGTGTTAGTATCTTTTGGATAAGAACCTTAAAAGAGATGAGCGCAAAAGCTAAGTGTAAAATCATACCATTACAACATCACTTTGTTAATGATTGTGCCCATGTATTCCTCATTTGTATTTGCTATGCCTGATTACACTTGATTTTTAGCACTAAGCAGGTTACACAAAAATTAAATCTGAAAATCCTAATATCACTTAAATGTTTACTCTGATGCTTCTGTGGCAGACTTCAAACTCTAGAACAGGACAGTGCGTACAAGAGTGCTTTGATGGTGTATTGCAACTGAGCACGTACCTCTCCGTGCAGTAACATCAGCAGTCAGGAAGCGTACCGTGTGTCCAACTGGAAGATAAAATCATCTGAAGAGCCTCCTTGTCACCATCTCTGAGAAGTGAGGAAGGCAGTGGAGTAGGAAGAATGGGTGAATCAAACACTCTGTGCTTCTAAATGACAGTGGGAACCAGCACCTGACAAGCTAATCCGTGCGTTACCTTTGCTTTGCAA
The DNA here is from genome assembly GCF_017639655.2 of Falco naumanni. NCBI lineage: Eukaryota > Metazoa > Chordata > Aves > Falconiformes > Falconidae > Falco > Falco naumanni. The sequence continues at coordinate 13,885,701 of NC_054061.1, forward strand.
ACTTTTCTGTGACTTCTGAACAGTGTTTGCAGGAAAGCTGCAGCTTAGCACGGCACTCACGGAAATCTATGGGAATTTTGGCTAACGGAACTTCACAGGTTGCAATGTTCTCATTCTGGATAAAGGCACTGAGTCAGGGAGAGAAATTAAATGTGTCTACGGTCACCAAAGAAGTCAGCAGGGTATTTGGCTTCCAAAGCAGCAAAATTCAGCCTCGGGTGACACATTGAAGTTTAGGAACATTTATGACCCATGGCATTAAGTGGATTCTTAAGTGTTTGGCTTAAAAACACATTTTAAGTATCTCTCTGAATTCAGGCAGAGACATTCTGACTCTACATCTTTTACTTCAATCAAAGGCAAATATTCATGGTGGGACAATGGTGAAATGAATTTTTTCCTACTGATTTTTTTTTCTTAAATTTTTAAAATGTATTTGTTTCTTATGTCTGTAAATATTTATTTTACTTTGCTGACTTTCTTTTCATAGTCACTTATTCTCTTCTCCACAAATAATAAGTAATGAGGGCTTATTAACACACTAAACATTGTATTGTTATATAAATTTTTAAAAGGAAAAAAGTATCAACCTTCATGATTGTGTAATCTAGAAATTCTGCTTACATAGATTTTTATCCTATCCAATTTTAGGAAAAATCATCATTATGGATTAGTACTGCTGCTTAAGAAAATATGAAATTACAGGTTAGCTTATTGGTCCATAGGAACACGAACTGTCATTAAGTATGTCAAACCGCAAGTTGCAACCCTGAGGTCTGAGTGCCAAACAAATCTTTCCTTCCAAATGCAGAGCAGCAAGGACAGTAAGCCACAGAAGTATTTTCTTATTTTCGAAGGGTAACTGAATGACACCCACACCAGGATGACAAGAGTACACTCCTTCCTTTTGGTAGGCAAAGCTTCCTGGTTGTGGAAGGTGTGCTGAATTTATACTGAAAGTACCATGAAAGTTCCAAGAGGCTGTAGATTTCTAGCAAAGACTTGACCTCATCAGCAGCGGTGAATTAGAGCGTAGGAGATAGACACATGACACGTATGCTGTCTGTATTCCACTGTAGATAGCTGCTGCAGGAAAAGCCTCCTGAAAAGGATCTCGTCAATGATCACCGCTGGATTTACCAGGCTTTTGTAATCCCCACAAGCTTCCAATTGTGACCTTTGTTCTTTTTTGGTGGTTTTCATTAATTCCACAGGGTTTTTTAGAAATGAGGTCATTATCCCATTCTTCCTTTCTTGCATCAGACAAGAAAGCCTATTATTATCTAGGAGAGAATCCTCCATTTCTGACTTTACAGATTTAATTTTGTGGTGATGTTTGGCAACAGCACGGCAAGGCATAATAAATTGTTGCCTCTGTGGATTAGAAAGCCTGAGAAACTTGTAAGTAATTGGGTTTTCTGTTTGAAATAGTGTATTTGGAGACTTTAAAATTCAAGAGATGATCATCATCTCTAAGTTTCCGAGCATCAGCTATTTTACATCTTTATTCCATTTTTAATAGATAATGGGTTCAAAGAAGTGTCACTTTCAGTTCTCAACACAGATCTACAAAGATTCATCTGTCTTTAATGGGCATTGTATCTCAGATCGACTCTTTGAAAACAGTGCAACTTGTTTTCATGAAGATTCTCATTTGTATTTCCCTGAAAGTTTTTCCCTTTCTACTAATTTTTTTGAAGAGTAAAGAGGCAATGAATAGGACCTTACTGTAAAATGAAAGAGGCATCATGAGAGTGAACTTTCTTTTTTACATCATCGCTTGCCTTTTATAAAAACACTAGCCGACAATTGCATGTTCTGTTTTCTTGACTGTAGCTGTAACTTAAAGGAAAAACAGAAAGTTAAGCAACTGATTTTTGTTGTTTCTACCAAAGGGTCAATAGCTGGTCTTCAAGATATTTCTGATTGACATTAAATTAGAAATCAAATCGGAATCATCTATTTGACAAAATATTTCCATTTAGTCACACAAGCAGGAGTTGTAAATAACAGAGTTCAAAGCTTTGGACCAGATGGTCTTTCTGTTTTAATTCTTTATCTGATCTGCTGTATGCCAGTAAATCTCTGTGTTTCATTTGCTTTATACAAATCCCTTAGCTATTCAGGACACATTGTGGCAAAGCATTCTGCTGTGGAATTTCAGTTGTTTTATATATGCTCCTAAACTAAGATAAAACATATGCATATTTTGTACACACAAAGAACAACATGATGAAAAACCCCAACACCGAAAAAAAACCCCACCTTCCCTGATGACCTATTTAAATATTCTGTATATATGTTATACATATATAATCAGGGAGAGGCTGCAGGCACTTAAGGAACAGGCCAGATTTCAAAAAGTGCTTACTAGAAATTCAAAGGCAAAAATAGTTCTATCTAATTTAAAAATCTTTCTCTATGTCAATTTTAATCCACCAGTTAATAAATATATTTTACCAAAGTAGGATTCAATTGGTCTAACTTCATTGCTGCTAATCACTTGCACTAACATCAAGGTCTAAAGCGCTGCACATAGTAGCTGTGCCAAGTTCATTTTGGCTGACTCTTTAGATTTAATAATACTGTTTTTAAAGGATTTAGCTCTACACTACCTTGTAAAATGAATGATATAGGCCCTTTCTGAAAACTTTACAGAGTCATAAAGCTGGCTTGAAAAAACACAGGTCCTCTTGACATCTTCCTTTCCCAAGTGTGAGTGACTGTAAAATCACACAGTGGGATATCTGTCACCTAATATTGAGTAACCTGGAGACATAAGTTCAGATGTGTCTTTCCTTTCTCATTTGAACGATTCATTCAAGAATGAAATCTTATGGCCCTAAGATTCACTGGTAATATACACATTCCCATATATAGCTGGAGATTTTCAAAGATATCCTCTTAAGTTAGGTGCCTGAAACCTACAGATGGACTTTATTTGATAAATGCATTACCCTTAGTGGTGTTTTGATTAGGTGGGTGGAATTTGCATGGGAAAGAGAAAGAGTAAGCATTGCAAGACACTTATGTCCCCCTCAGCACTTGTTCTTTGAAAGAGCATTTTGGTTGGTAACAACAAATTTTATTTCCTTTTACAGATATTTTTTTTTCCTTAAAAAACCCAGGTCTTTTGCTACCACAATCTATCATAAGACAGCCTATTTGTTTTATTACATCCAAATATTTTTAGCATTTACTATGGAATGACATGATAACTGTGATAACAGCCTTTGAAAAGAAAAGGGAAAATCTGGGTTACGTGTGAGCACTGATGGACAGGAATCTCTGCCATGGAGGAAAAATAGTTTTGTCCTACTTTCTGAGCAGATGAGAATTAGAGAGAGAATGAGCAACTTCCAATTTTAGGTCAATATTTTCACCCAGGGAGAGCTCAGAAAAACATACCATGCTATGGCACACGGGAGTTGTGTCCATGGAGGCAAAGACCATCCTGTGTAACCCTTGACACTTCACTAAAATAAAAACAGTTTTGTTTATATATTAATTAAAATATGACAAGAAGAAAAGTCTACAATGCAAGGTTATCTCTCACGGGCTCTGAAACTGCTACAGCTGCCCACTTACTCAGACTTTTGTGCACAGAGGTACATGAACCTCTAGCCATTCAATCATTCACTTTTCAGCCTATCTGTCTGTCTAGCTACCTACCACAGACACGCACATAGAGCAAATGTGCTTATAGTTTCTTTGTACATGAGAAATGAAGGGGGAAATGAAATACTGGAGCTAAGCTGGACATTTATTTTTGCAAACATATATTATTCACCTAGAAAACATGGTCAGAGTAGATAAGGTCATAGTACATAATATAATTAATTCCCTAGCAGCAGGGCAAGGAACCTCCGTGGGTTTACAGCCACACCGTGTCCACGCACTTTAATAAAAATTCCTTGTGCTGTTTTTGTAAACTCAGCTGAGGACCGCAACTTACTTGTTGCTTAAGCAAAACTCCCTCATGCTTTCATGCAAGAATAAAAAAAAAGAGGAAATTATGTTAGCTAAAGGCAAATGAAGGTGAAAACATTGCATATTTGGGAAATACCTCTACCTCCAAAGAGTGCATTCATGCACTAGTGATTTGAAAAGTCACTAGTTGTAATTTCCTTGGGAGGTCAGTAGGTTTTTCTGTTCCCTACTTTTCTGCATGCTGCTAACAACCCTGAATCAAAATGAGACAAACTACCTCGGAAATGTCAGGAAAAAAGTTTATTGCAAGTCTTTAAAATAACCTGTGGCTATTTAATGCTGATCATAATGACCGGGTGAACTTGGTGCACTAGGGGACTCGGATAAACAAAACTTCTATTTCCCCTTGTACTTAGGGAAATCATTGCAGTGTTTGGACTGTTATAAGTCAGGCACTTATCCAAAATGACTGCCACCTTGGAAGTTACTGCCAGCCTCAGCTATGAATGTCATTGGTTTCTTGGGTCGCATCAAATCCTTCTCGTCTTGTTACAAAGAGATCATGTCCTTTGTGAGGATGTGTAGAATGGGCAATATTGGATTTAAAAATCTGGATAAAGCTTGCAACAGATAGTTTGACTGTAACATAGGATACTGATTCAGGTTCTCTCTGACAAAATATATGGAGTTTGACCTCCCTTGGAGCAGCATCGTAGGAGGGAACAGAAACTGGATCGGCGATGGCATTGGGAAGGGGAGAGGGAAAAGTAGACAGTATTTGAAATCCAGTAGGTGCACAGGACAGAAGGCTTTTCCCCACCCCACGGCCGCCGGTGGTGCTGTGTAGGTAACAGATACGTGGTCAGAGGGGTTCATTTTATCTTTACACCAAACAGAGCGAAGGCAGCTGACCACGCTGCGCTCGTGGCAGCTGGCAGCGCCTGGCATTTCTGCGGGAGGCTTGGAGCTGATGCCAGGTGCCCTGAGCTAAAGCCACGGTAACCGGCGGGGGGCAGGTGAGCGGCTGCGGGACGTGCCCGGCGCCCCCCGCACCTGGAGCTCCAACTTTCTCCTGCTCGTCCGCAGAGTCCCGCCCGCTGCGCTCCCACCTGCGGAGGGACGGCCGCTGGCTGAGGGTGACGCTGCCCTTGGCTCCCAGCGGCTCCGTGCCCCTCGCTGACCACAGGTGGGCCGGGGCCGGGCCACCACGCGTGTCCCGGGGGGGCAGCCGGCCGCGCCGCTCCCGTCGCGGGCAGGAGCCGAGCGCGGCCGCCGCGGGCCCCAGCGGGGCCAGGGCTGTCCCGGTGCCGGGGCCAGGGCTGTCCCGGTGCCGGTGCCGGGGCTGTCCCGGTGTCGGGGCCGGGGCTGTCCCGGTGGCGGGGCCGGGCCGCCGCTGCCCCACCGGCGGGCCTTGGGAGAGCGGGCAGGGGGCTGCGAGCCCCCCAGCGCAGCCCCCGGCAGCGCCCCGGGGCCGCCCCGGGCACCCACCCGTGAGAAAAGGCGTGTGAAAGTGTGGGAGAGCCACCGGGTCCCGTAGCCGGTTTTCTACCGGTCTCGCCCAAAATGCGCGTTACCTGGCTGGAATTAGGGTTGCACAGCATCCCTGGCCCCGTCTGGCCACGTCTATAGGCTACCGCCCGGTCGCTATAGGTGCATACAGTCTATAACACGCGTAGTGCTGCATCCTCTACATTTCCAGCTAGCCTTCATTCATATTTAAGCCGCGATTAAATATTTGATCAAAGGTTGAAGGCTAACGCAGGGCGGTGATATTTTTAATGTACGACCCCTTAGACCAGACTGGTTTGTAAACCGCAGGTGCCCAAAGGTTCCCAGGGCAGCATCCCCCCGGGCGGGCAGCCTCCCCCCAAACAACAATAATGCTGCAGATTGTAGAAGGATTTGAGGCTGCAGCCAGAGAGAAAGGGATTAGGGCGAGAGCACTGGAAGTTAAATTGTGCTGCATATAAAAAATGGGCGGATTGGTCTCTAGATGAGAGCTTGGTACCACCTTCCTTTCTAAAATAAAATCTCTCTGGCATGAAGTCACAGCCTATTTCACATCCGGTTTACCCTGGGACGTATTACTACTGTCTTGGTAAAGAGCAAGCTTTTGTTGTATAGCGGCGGTCGGAATATTGGGAAGAGAAATCTGGGTGCCGAGCCCGGAGGAGCGGAGCAGCGGCGGCGCCAGCGATGGCCGAGGCGGAGTGAGCGGCGGAGCCGGAGCCGCGCAGCCTCCGCGCCGCGCGGGCGGGCGGGCAGAGCCGGGCAGCGGCGCCGCGGACCGTGCCCGAGGGGCTCCCGGTAAGGGCGGCCGCTCGCTCGCAAACCCGCACCCCGACACCGCACCCCGACACCCGCACCCCTGGGCGCTGCCGGCGGCGGCACCGCGTCCAGGCGCGCAGGCGGCTCCTCGCCCCTCTCCGCAGGTACCGCCGGGCGGTGTGAATTTTTCCCTATCCCTCCAGCTTGAAAATCCGCAGCGATCGATGGGCATCGCAATTTATCTTATTTATTTATTTTTTAGCCTGGACTGATTTTCACCGGTCGCTTGGAAAAGGTGGTTTTGGTGTTGTTTTTTTTTTTAATTTATTATTTTATTTTGGGGCTTTTCTTTTTTTTTTTTTCTTTTTTTTTCTTTCTTTTTTTTTTTTTTTTTTATTCCGAGGGAGGCGGTGGGAGGGGTGGCTTTCCCAGGGTGAGGGGGAAATACAAAGTTGAAATGCCGGGAGGAAAACAAGTCGCGATTTGCGCCCCAGAGGTGGGTAAACCTCTCACCGGGACTCAAAAATGCATCAAAATGCCCCTTTTTACCCCCGTGAATTTTTGGTGGTGGTTTTTTTTTTTGTTGCCTTTTTTTTTTTTCCCTTCCCTTTCCTTTCCAGTGGGCGCTGCTGAAATTCTCCCAGAAGCGTGGCTCGCTCTCCCATTTTGGATGGGAGAGCAGAGCTGGGTCCGGGGCGCTGCGGGCGGGGGGAGGCCGGGGGCTGGGGGCTGCTGCTCTTTAACGCGCCTTGAAAGTCTTGGCTAACATTTGCTTTTTCCAGCTGCAAGAAACTTTCCTTCTCCAGGATTTATAGCGCCTGTATGGGTTTATTGAAGCGGGGGGTGGTGTTGGGAGGGGGGGTGGGGGGGGTGGGCGAGCGTGGAGCTCAACAGATCAAGATAGTTCAGAATAATTCACTTTCCGCTCTTTCTCCCGAGGAGCCTTTTGCAAAGGCAGAAGTTGGCAGGACCGGGAGAAGGCGATTTTTGAAGCCACAGATGCTGCCTTTCCCTTTGGAAGGGGGCTGATCACAGGGCAAGTTCAGATGCAGTCTTGTCCCTGAAGATCTTTCTCCACGCTTGCCTGCCACATCCAGCTCCTTCCTCCCAGCCAGATTAGCTCAGCCCTGCTCAGTCCTTATCTGCCGATCATTTGGCTATAAACGCATTAATTATATCTCATTGCTTACATACCGCTTTGTAATGATATTGTATTGATTTAAATTGTCCCTGGGAGTGTGCAGTGAACGGGGCTAGCTTTATTTAAAGGTACAACAACATTTCCATGTACAGGGCTTCATTTTTTCAGGCATTTTTAAGAAACTTCCATTCACTATTGGGGGAAAACATGGGCTTCCTATTTTGTTGCCCTTATTTCATGTAATGACTACTAAAAATCGACTGGATTTCAGCACAGTATATAGATTCGTAGAGGGACCTGCAGCATCTCCTGGGCAATCAGTTATATCTGGAACACCGATTCCACAAATACCAGCTAACTTTGTATTTTATGGCTTATTGGAAAGCCAAAGAAACCTTCAGAGTTGTGTTACTTTTTACTCAAAGGTAAACTGAGAGTAACTCAGTGAAGTCTGGGAAGAGGACAGGAGTCATTTGGAGAGGAAGAGAAGGCTGCTAATGCAAAAACATTTCCTAGCAGCAATCAGAGACTGGTAGAGATTTAGGAGATGGTGTGTAGGTTGTCAGCACATGGTTTGATTATGAATCGTGCCCTTTAGCTCAACAAAAATACTAGTGTGCATGTGTAGCAGCAGATCACAGAGTCAGAATTGGATCATTTTGCTCCTCTGATGCTAATATTTCAGGGAAGAGGGGAATAGTAATATCTGTAGAAGATAAAAGTTGCTTCCATCACATCAAAGCAAAGCAGTGGCTGCAAGGGAAGCACCGCTCTCCTCAGTCACACTACCACACACCGACACCTGCCAGGAGGTTTGGAAGGGCTCGGGCTGGTTCAAGTCAAGCAAAAAGCAATTACACTGGGTTACCTGGAAATGTTATGGAGGTGCTCTGTCACATTTTCAACACAGGAGGAAAGTGAGTGAGAATTGCCAAAGAGTTTGGGGACAGCAGCTTTAACTCTTAATTGCTTTTGTTAAAATTCAAGAATAATGTAAACAAGAATACACCCTTACTGCCAAAAAAATCCTGCCCTAAGCCTCTGTGTCTGAAAGCAGAAGGTAAATAGGAGAACAGCCAAGGCCGTGCTCCCTTATTCTGAATGACATGAGCTACAGTATTGTGAGGTCATTGCCTGACATCAAATTATTCTGCAAAAGTTTCCAAAATCAGATATGTTTTTCCACGGTACCTGTTTTAATGGAGGGGACGCTGATGGTTATTTTCCTTCTAGTTTCAGAGCCCACCATGAAGAGACTCCTGGTGCTTTGTGACTGCCTCTGGGCCTGGAGCCTCCTTCTGAATGCTTTGACTGAAAGAAGGTGGGGAGTTATTTTTTAATGCACCGACATATTTTAAGAACCTTTAATTTAATATAGCAGCATAAGACAAATACTGCATGGGCTGTACTAGTACTAAGTGTATTGGGGGAAGTTAATCCCTGTTCAAATCCCAGCTAAATGTAACCAAGGCAAGTCTGAAAGAAATCTACAATTTGTTTGCATAACGTCTTTTTTTTTTCAATAGTGTGAAGAAAAAAAAGAAAGCAAAAGCTTTCTGAAACAAATTGAAACTAAACTACCTCTTAAACACCTGTGCAATCCTGTCTGCTCTTATATAATGACTACTCAGAAACACAAGTTTCTTCAGAGGAAAAAAAAGTGTAATGAAGTGTTTTTTTAGTCTCATTTAAGTGCTGTTTAGTAACTTTATTGTCCCTGCAAGCAGAAGCAAAACTTTCACTTCTTTTGGTCAGGAACATGTCCTAACTTAGTAGCTGTTTTTGCAAATCCGAAGTAGATCTTCTTGGTGAAGGGAGACTGCTTGGATGAAGAAGGATTTGTAAGCTCAAACCCCATAACAGCTTATGTTTGAAAGGCCATGCTGCGCTGAATTTTTATGGAACACATGTTAAAATCAATCTAAAAATTGCATTAGTATTAAGAATAATTTCTGATCATACAACACTTAACAACGAGTAGGTTAACTAAAGACTCTAAAGCAGTTTGAAGTATACTTGAAGTACTCTCTGCAATTCAAAAATCAGTTAAGGTGTTTAAGAAGGTTCATAGCTATATATCTGCATTTTAAACATACTAATGTCCTGTCAATAATGTTACCTAATGACCAAAAAGCAGTAGGAATTTTGTATTGTCAATAGCGGGTCCTAAAAGATGTGTTTGTGCCTTAATCTCCACAGTGTCTCCTTATGCATTCGCAGCTCTAGATAAACTTATTTTCTGGCTACCCTGAAGAGTTTAAATAGAGTGGAGTGGACAAAGTGCAAAGGTTCAACTGCACAAGCATTTCCACAAAAAAAAAAACCAAACCAAAAAAGAAGAAAAGTGGATGATTCATGTAACAATTGCTGTATCGAATAAACATGACATTTTAGAAGAAATACCTTTATTTTGATAATATATTAAGAAAAGTGAGATTTGAAGTATTCATGAAATACTTCATCTGGCCTAGCTAGAGAATTTTATGAAAATGTGTTTATTATAGAGATATGTGTGTGTGTATATATATACACACATATATCTTCATTATATCTATAACGTATGCATGTGCATTCTTAAAGTGACAATTAAAATGCATTGGACTAGTGTTTAAAAATTATATGGTGTGTCACTATTATAATGACCTGTAGATGGAGTTAGTGCACAGTTTTTTATTATACTGTGGTTTAATATGAAAACACAATCGCATAGTCCCTTTTTCCTCAAAATGTACACACCTTACATGAAATAGATCTGTTTCTAAAGCCATTTTGTCATAGTAATTTCCCTTGCCTTTTCTTCTGGAGTGCTGTTAATCCTTTATAATGAAAAACAATTGATGAATTAGAGAAAACGTCTGTGGTACAGGAAGACATAGTCTTTCCATATCATTATTCTTGTCATAAAAAAACAGCATTCGGACTATTTTAATAGGTGTGTTTTGAGTGAAAAATCACAATCCCTCTGGACTTACAGTATGCTTCATACATACACAAACATGCAGATTCTTCCTGTTGTGACCATGTCGTTTAAACCCAGCCCTAACGGTGCTTTTTACCTCCCATAAAATGGTGGGAAGAACAGGTAAGGGTGCTGACAAATGCGACACCCAGAATGGAAGCGGTGTGTTATATTGCATCCTTTCTGACTGCACTGCCACTAGTCCATCTTTCTGACGCCTCTTCTGCAAACATACTCGTTTATTGAGCACAAAAATTTCTGAAGTGTTTTTATATCCTTTTGCCACCTTAAGCCTGATGACCTTCTGCTATCCTTGAGATATGTATGTACAGCAACTTGTTTACTGACAATGAGTGTTAACGTAACATTTAATCCAGTGAAAAGTCCTGTGTTGCAATTCTACGCAAAGCGTAAGTGGAATGATCCTTTGAAAGATAATGCTCACTGGAGACAGCAGGAGAACTTGTTAGCTGGTAACATATAGGAAACATAAAAGAAAAAAAAATACTAACGTCTGTGACTTAAAATTCAACATTAGGTATGAAAAATAAATATTAATCAACCTTTTTTTTATATTCAGTGAAGTTATATGATATGGCTACAGGAAATTCATAGTATTTTTTAAAACTGTTAGAGATTTTGTCTTCTTTATTAGAATCAGTGATCTATATGCCCTGAAACCCCTGAAAATCGTTCTCTGCAAAGTCACATCCTATTGAAATAAAGCAAAAGTGAGTAAAGCTGTGTGCCTCAGTTCTGAAACTCACTGAAATTTGTAGTGTTCCGTATTCAAACCTGTACTGCAAATTCACCGGGCAGCATTTGCAGAGCACCTATATTCAGGGTACCTTTCCTCCTCTCTGTGTTTGAGACAAGTGGGATGTACGTGTGGGATACACGAAGGATGTTTGACTGATGCAGCTTCCAGAAAATCATCTCGTAGGTATTTTAATAGAACCAGCTCATTTCATGTAACAGTATATTCCTCCCAAGACGCTCTTTGCTGGTTAGAGCAGGAGCAACTGGCGGAGCAGAGACCCACGTGTCGCTGGAGCAGCGTGGAGAACGAGCTGCCCAATGGAAGAATCGCATTTGGGGCTAGACTTGATCCTAACAAAGGCTTTTGGCACTTCACTGTTTACCCAGTTCAGTAGCAATTTGGGTGACAAAATTATGTTTTGGAAAGCAGTGGTTTTGCTTTTAGTCATGATGACTACACATGTTTATAATGGAAGTCTTCCCAGCAAAGAGGGAAAAAGTGATACTGGGTTTGGCTTTAAGACAACTGTAATCTGTGATTAAGGGAATCATCTATGACAGCGTATTTGGTAAAGGTTTCAGATTTAAGAGAAAGATTGATTCTGATGTCATCTACAGCAGACGGAAAGCACAGCCTAAGGATTTCATTATGATTTGTGTTGATGGAAGTAAGATTTTGGTAGGTGAGTTCAAAGAGCTTAATTTTATCCTTGTTCAAGCAAAATTTCAGAACCTTTGGCTGAGTTAGAGATAAACATTAGGGATTTGTGAGTGAAGCTTTATAGACATGAGAGATTTCTACATCAACAGATGGTTTTGTTACACATTTGTAAGGAAAAGTTGGAGGTATTCCTCCAAATCTAATCGCTAAAGGAAAAGAGGAAATAAAACAAAATTCTCACTCACTTGATTTACTTCTATATTCATAAAGATGACAACTCTGCATTTTTTGTTTTATCTTTATTTTAGCATTTCTTTTCAGTACTTAAGTGTCAGTGTTCTAAATTGTTGTATCTTTCTTTGTATGCAACCCCTTTATAACTATTATGAATTAAAGACATTATCTTTTGCTGACAAATGAGCCTTTTCCTGAGGAACACATGTGTTAGAGCATTATAACCGTTAATGAATAATGAGATAAACATTAAGGAACTGATTTTCTATTTGCTCACCATTTATAGAAAGGCACTGATTTTCTACAGTTTTACAAAAAAATATACAAATTAAGAAGAAAATATTTAAGTGAAAGAACTCTATAAAGCACTACAGTTTTGTTTTATGGAGGAAATTTTGTGACCATAAACCAGTATAAGCAAGATTAAACAGGCTTGGGAATTACTATTTTGTAAGGTTATTGGTGAATTACTGTTTTTTCAGTTTAACTGTTCTGTATTTCAGCTACGGACAAACCTCGTCACAAGATGAACTTAAAGACAACACCACAGTATTTACCAGAATATTGGATCGTCTTCTGGATGGTTATGATAACCGCTTGAGACCAGGACTGGGAGGTGTGTTATATTATAATTTTCAAGGTTACACGCAGTTAAAACAAAGTTATTTTTTCATTATATACTTGTTTTAATTCTATTTATATATACACGTAAAATAATGCTGATATGTAATACCATTTTTTCAAAAATGCCATGTTTTCTCTGTCATTCACATACTCAGTTTTCTCACGCTTGTATCCAAAAGAAGAAGAAAATAGTTCACAATTCAAGAAGATATCTGGATAAATATTAAAACTTTGAATATATGAAGAACAAAAGATAATAAAATATGACCTGTGACCTGACAAATGACAAGTTTATGAATCAGGCCTAAGCAGTACATCTATCTATGACTTTCTTCGTAAGAGGATTTAGCTTTAAAAGTAAAAGCATCAATCAACCCTAGTCATAAAAGTCTTAGAGAAGTTTATAAGATATTTTTTTCTGCTTATGTATGTCAGGATTTGTTTCTGTGACATTTTGTCTTCACAGCTTAGTAAAAATGTCTGTCATCTGCTTTTGGTGCTGAATCCATAGAAGGGTACAAAATCACACAGCAATTACAGCTTTCTGAAAACATTGTTACAGAACCTAGTCTTTAGTAGCATCTCTGTGTCCATGCATTGATTTGTTCTACGGTGACATGATCCCAAATCTGGGTCTTAAAAGCTCGTTGTTCCCAAACATGAAAGTTCTAAACTTACAAGCAAAATTTGTTCTTTCCAGTGCATGGGAAGGTTGGGTTTACTTCTTTCAGATGACTTTTTGTTTGTTTGGGTTTTACTTTTGGACAGTTCAGGTAAAATGAAACAAAGGAACCCATCCCACAAAGTATAGTTCAACCTGTTTTCATATAATAGCTCTCAGAGGAGCTGCATTATAGGAAGAACAGGGTACTGCATTAAGAATTCTGACGCCATCTCCTGTGGATGAAATGGAAGGCAATTAAAAGTAAGCTTATTCTGCGGTTTGAGGCTACCATCTTACAACAGTTCTTGAATTTTGAGCCAGCTTCTTCAATGGTTTGACTGCACTAACTTCAAGGACTGGTTAAAGATAAAATTCTGTTTATAAAGTATTAACACATTTAAAAATGGGTTGGTCTGTAAATTTTTGTGTGCAATTTCAGATAATACAGAACAAAATAAGAATCACTTTTTACTTTTATCTACCCGTACTTTTGCCTGCTTACTTGTAAACCCTAGGACTAGTGTAGAAATAAATGCTCCTTATTCTTTGATTAATGCAACTGTACAGTTCAGTCAGCTACTATATCACAGTAAATAAACATAGCAGAGAGGGAAATAAATAAATGAAACTCTGTAAACTGTGTAGAGTCTGGTACATGTCTACAAGAAAAATCTGAGCATATAATGATTTCTTATATGAGTTTTGTAGCTATTATTATTTGTTTAACAGCTACTAGAAGAGCAAACAGAGATGCAAAAGGACTTTCTCTCATTCTCCAGATTGCAATTTAGAGAACTAAGCACATCAGTGTAGAGTCTTATGTATGTGTATATATATATATATATGTTCTGAAGCCAGACTGCAAGGGTGTGCTGGGAAACCAGGTCTGTGTACCTCGTGAAAGGAGCATCCAGTCCAGTTAAAATTTATTTCTGACAGAAAGACTGTTTAATGGAACTGCCTCTAGAGGAGGAAAGGAGTCTCTTCGCAAACCTTAATAGCCATTTACATCACTATCAGTTAAAAGCAAGGATGAATGGAGGTTAGGAAACATGGGGTGGAGGGAAAGCACGGTTGGAGTATTTTCTCTAACCAATGGTTAGAGAGAAATTTAAATAATCTTTACATCCCTCCTTTTTTTGAACTGTGTTGCGTGTTTCTGCCTGTAGCCGAGATCCTTGAATATCACAATTTCCCTGCTGCTTAGTACATTACAGTTTCACAGTGTCAATTCAGCAGAGTAAATACAATTTATCTATTCGTCAGCTTTGAATACTAGAATGAAGAGTACCAGGACTTTTTAAAAAAATCCTACATTTGATAAAATTGTGGTCAGTAAACTAATGTTTAAAATCAAATCTAGTAAGAACTAGCTTTAATCCTTTGACTGTTGAATAATGCTTTATTCAGAAGACATAAATTATAGATTTCAAAAACTAGGGACAAACATCTAGGCCAATGTTTTCAATTCTGATACCAATATATAATAAAGGGTTTGCTCAGGAATTTTGATATTCACCTTACAAAATCTTCTTGCTGAGGTATCTAAATATGAGCTGAGAACCTCAGGGTGACTCAGTTCTGACACACTTGGTTTAGACACATGGTATAATGGAGAAATGTATTCTGAAATGTTCCACATGTAAACAGATACAGTGAGAAATCTAAACCAATATATCAAATATAGCATGGGTTTTGGAGTTGGAACGTCAATAGCCTTCAATTATAGCACAGTCTTTTGCTGGAAATTTAAAAATTTTCTTCCCAATATCAGTGATGACTTCTTATTAAATATTTCAATCAGAACATCATTTTCATCTACTGTAAAGAGAAAATTGAGAAAGCTACTAATGTAACAGCATTTTTAGAAATATAGAATTAGGTCTAAAACTGATTCATTCCATATTAGCTGTTATGTAGCTATCACAGAATTTAAGAGACCAGACCCTCATACATATATATGTTGAAAAATTTTATGTTGTTAGGCACAATAGAAATCTGTGTACCACCAAGTATGTTATAGAACTCTTCCAATTATCCACAATTTTCTATCCTGTTCTTTCTACGCCTTCTGAGAAACAGCAGATGAAGTAAAACATTGCATGTACAGTTACTTTCGTCTACAGAAAGGGGCACGTTGTGGAAAAGTCTCGGCTTATCCCTGTACGACCTCTCCTTCTGTAATGCAGTTTTTCAAATATATACACCTACAGAAAACAGAATTCTATGCATGAACAGAAATAGAAAAGAGAACTAGTTTCTCTCTTTCTCACCTATGGAAGAAAAGATAGATGGTAGATTTTCTTTAGTCAGTTTATTTGTTTCTCCTCCCTCATGTATGTTTGTATGCGTGAAGAATTCAGTGACAAAGAGGTATGTTTAGTGAAAATTTGTAATCAATTTTGAAAGGGCTTTGATCTTGATCTTGATCTTGCTCTACTCACAGGAGTATTCTCCTCCTTTCTGAAGTAGAAGTGATGATATTTCTCTATCCCAAATTTGCAGACTTCCTATTAGTGTGGTGAACAGTTTCATTGTTTTGTGTAGAAATACCCTCGTGAGGCAGACAAGGCACCATGAAGCCAGGAACTAGCTCCTGGTGAGATCTCATTACAAAGAAACACTGTTGGTCCTATACTATAAATTTATTGGGAAGCCAGGTTAAAAGGTGGAGCATTAAGATAATGAAAAATTTCAAGGTGCTGAATTTTGCATTACTCTTTCAGCATGCATGCAATCAGTGCTAGATTAATATTAAGTGTTCCCTTTCCTTTTTTCAGATGTTCTTTTGAGGTATCACTTCAAAAGGAAAAGTAAAAAACACACATGCTCCATAAAAGAGTATGGGAATGAAAACCATTATTTGTCAGATAACCCAGTAAGGCCATATCTGAAATTAACTGAGCAGCTCCAAGCATTTTGCTGTTAAACAAAGAAGGAATTATTTCTCATTAACAGGAATATAAAAAACGAGAGAAGGTGACCCACAGGGAAAAATTATAGTGATTGAATATGTCCGTTATTTTAAAAATGGCATTGTGGCTAAAATGAATCTGATTTTTCTTTGCAAGAAACACGCAGCACTATGTTATGCATTGGCACATTTACACCTCTTATCAATAATTGTTGATATAAATTATGTTATTTGGATGTTTGTCTCCTTCATATGGGGGCATAGTGACTTAGTCAGACATGGCTAGGAAAGAGCATCTGTTGTACCCATCCATAAAGATGGACAAATAACTACATTTACATTACATTATTTATGCCTGGAAAATAGAACTTTCAAAATGAATGTAAAAACATTCTGAATCACACTAGAGGACACCTATTAACTGTATAAGAGGATAATAATTTACAAAAAGCAGGGAGGAGGAATTGCAGAGAGTAACATATTGAAGCTGAAAAAATAGGAAATCATGTTAGACATTAAGGGAAAAAATAAACAGTGAAGTTATTTAGGAAATAGCATGATTTTCTATGGGAACTATCTGGATCCTAAAACCTGAGGTGATCAAAACCAGGCTAAATAATAAAGATGCTCTTCCCTTTTTAAACATACAATCCCAAACAAAATAAAGACTCGGACAGAGCTAGGAAGGAGTCAAATAAGGAGGAAAATTCACCTCAGTGTTTGGTGACCTCTCCTCATAAGCAACTATATATAGAGCGGGAGTTTAAAAGAATTGAAAAACAACAAAAAATGATGGAAAAAATAAGTTCCTCAGATAAATGGATATGCCATTGCCTTTTGTTCTGGGTTGGCTTCATGGGGGGAATAGAGATGAACCCTGGGATGCCAGCAATGCAGATGTGGAGTACCACAGTGGAGGGAGGGTGGGTGTGCACAGGGCAGGTTGGTTATACTTGATGCTGAGATTCATTAACATGAAATCAGGTACAGCTACCAATTTTTTAAGACTGTCACCTTTGCAGTGCACACATCCCCTCTTTATAACTAAATGATACCATGTGGGCTGTGGCTTTTTAACTCAGAATAATTGTACATGTGGTTTATCCCTTTAAAAGTGATTTTGTAGTAGAAAGGAAGTTTATACAGAACTAAGAAGAATAAGAGTAGGTTAGATTATTGATTATCTTCCTAAATGACATTTGCTTTTATAGTCGGGTTGAATGCCCATTAGATCATCCCAAGCAGATTATCAACATTTTCAGTATTGAACAGAATTATACTTCTTTTATGCTATCAGTAAAAGCTATTTGTTGATCTCCTCTGTGTGATGTTTATGAAAATTGAGTATGACTGTCCTTAAGTGGAATGTCGGTCCATCTCAGGCGATTCATTATTTCCACAGAGTGCTTATCTTAAAAGTGACGGAAAATAAACCTGACAGTATTATGTTAATTAGCTTTTAAAATTCAGGTTTATGAGAACATTATCTATAAATATATGATAAACTAACCTCTTGGTGATTGACGTCCCAATGGAAATTGTTGGATGTGAACTCATATCTGAGCTAACAAAGTTTAGGGAAAACATGGGCTTGGTCTGTATGTATAATAAAGAATTAGTTTAGTGTTTCTACTATAAATGAAGAGAGTCCTACACATAATTCTGTAAATAAAGCATATATACTATTTTTAACTTATATACTTATTCTTAACTATACACTATACTATACTTTATAAAAACTGAAAGGGCTGATTTTGGTCTTTTTTCCACTCTGTAGGCACCACACTGATGTAAAGACAACTGTAAAAAGCCATAGCAGACCCTAGGAAATTTGATTTCATAGAACAGTAGGGAGGTAGGGAGGATATGAGCAGCTTTGAGCTGTTAATTGGCGGGTGGAGCACCGCCGTGACACTGCACAGCTCTCGGTAAACCCTTCATAGCAGCACAGCCCACAGCTGGGTAATCACAGGACAGCTCGCTGTTCTCCTTTTTGGTTAGCACTTCTACAAAAGCAGCAGTGCAAAGTTCTTCTGAGTGTTATTTGTTGTGGTTATTCAATCAAAATACTTCATAGGATGCAACCAGGGTGATTAGTCTACATTACTTTTTTCAGTAATAATAGTGTACCTTATACATGCATCTAAATTCCTTTCATTCATAACCATAGGAAAAGTCTTCTCCACTTTAATAATTACAGCACACACGAGAGATGCAGGAGGAACAAGTGCATTACTAAAAAAAAAAAAAAAAAAAAAAAGAGAACTTGAACTACCAAAATATGCAATTCAAATAAGCCTTGTGCTCAAATACCAGCAGGTCAGAAAGGGAAATAGTTAATGTGTAGTTCCCTATGATAAATAGGCTTGTTTCCTGCTGTTTAAATAAATCTGTATTTCTTATTTTGTTCTCAATTTGTAATCCAATCACAATTCTAGCAATAATGAGCTCCCTGGGAGTTTAAATCAAAATATTTATTGTTATTAATTTTGAGAGTTTATGTTAGTCTAGCATCATTAGCAAAACGCAGTGGTTGTAAACAGTAAAATTACAGTAGTTGACGTTGACTGGTGCTTTCATAGCTGTATGTGGAGCAGCTGCCTGAGGCTGTTTCAGAGCACCTAGGTGTGTTACTCAGTTGCTATTTAGCTGATCAGTAACTACTCAAACCCTGTGGTTGCCTTATAGTGAAACTAGTAAATCATTAATAATTTCCTTGGGTAACTGGAATTGTTACACGTTCGACAGGTATCCCTATATTCTTTAGTCCTGGTTCATGAGATAGATGTTGTAGTCAAGAGACATGGTCAACATCTCTTTACAACTGCTGAATTTATCCTCAGCAGGCCAGTCAGCTCCAGACCTGAGCTTGTTTTGTTTGACGACTTAGAATTTTCTCTAGTTCTTAAGGATATTGTGAAGGTTTTGAATATAGCCTAGGATCTGAGGTTACTGGAAAATGCATTCTGAGCGTTTGAAGCACAGTTTAAGCCTTCCCATGGTAATCAAGCTGCAGACTGAACGTGGTTAACCTTGATTCTAAATATATATCCCAACTGTATGAGTAAACACATGTCCTGTGCAGGAGTGACTCACAACTTTTGAAGCTCTTAACAAAGCACAGCTGAATCATCTAATTAGTAAAACAGTAAATAAAAATTTCAAAACTTCCATATGGCTTTGGAGGGGCTAATCTTTTTCTGTGTTCATGCACACTTTTTCATTGCTCTTGAAAATTCAGTACATATCAAAGAAAAAAGAAATCATTTGATGGTGTACACAGTGGGTTTATGTGGATTTGAAGAAACCTGGGATTAGATGCTCTGCAAAAGTGTAATCAGTATAAAGATAACACAATCTTTTGTGAGTGCACAATCTGAATTTTCTATTGTTACTTATGATTTACATGCCACTTAAATTATGTTCAATGTTATATAGAAATGAAAGGCATCACTCATTTTTCCACTCCCTTGGAAATCTTCCATCTTACTGCCAAAGCCTTTAGTTTCCATTTTATGTCCTCAAAGAGATTTCCTTAAGCCTCAAACCTCTCTACTATGACCCTGTCTCCCAAAACTAGAATTCAGGATACCACCACGTGATGCGCTGCTGCTTCAAAGAGCATATTCTGTGCCTGTGCAAGGTAAATCAGCTGTATTTTACAAAAGACAGGCTCACTGAGAGCTGGGGCTCTGAGTTGATACCATTAAGGTATGAACACCTTGTGCCTGAAGAGCTTCTAGCATCTTCTATCTCCTAACCACACCAGTGGAATTGCCTCAGTTGAAAGGAGATGGAGAGATGGGAAGTCAGGATGAAAGATCTTTAAGAGTCATTTAAGTTTCACTTTTCAATATGTAAAAGGCTAATAGGTTTCATGATGATATTAGTTTCTCAGACTTGAGAAAAGGTGATTCAGCAGCTGGGACTTAAAGAATCCATTCAGCAAAGATTTACCAGACCTTGTGAAATCTCCATCTGCTTTTTCTGCCGGCTGTTTCATACAAGACCACAGCCTCCTGGACTTTTGTGAAAGTGACGGGCAGAAGGAGAGAATACTTCCAAGCCAAGTAATTTCTGGACAACCATATGCTTCTTCCAGTAATAGAAGATAAAATTTTCACTCTGAACATTTTTAAGTCCAGAGCCAATTAGATGTCAAGAGAATATTACATTTCTTTAAGTCAGTTGAAAAGCTTGTAAACTATGATAAGGTCAAACATTAATTTCACTGGACAGCCAAGGAGGAAATTTCACCTATCCAGTGCTTTTGTCAATAGTCACTGCAGTTCCCACACGTCTCAGTTGCAGATACAAAGAATGAAAAGAATATTATTAGACAATTCAGCCATAGCACAGTATTTTACTTCCTGTGATTATGAATAATACATTGGAAATTTCATCCTTCAACTTTCTTAATGAGTCCTGGAGATTACTTTTTCTACCATCTAATTTTTGCATTAACTTGCTAACAGAGTACGTGTCATTCAGTGCATTACTAGAATGACAGTAGAGGCAGATCTAATATTACATCCTGATTATTGCTGTCTCACAAAAGGAGACATTTTATTGTATATCTATTAAACATTTATATATATTTAGAAGTTGTAGACTTTTTTGAGTGAAAGTGAAAAACCTGTATGTGTGTTGTAGAACACTGATTCTTATTAGAAGTTTTGCATCAGATACAGAAATGTATGTTACTTAAGCTTGATTCCTTATTTCACTTCTGTCAGAATTCGCTTGTCAGATAGAGCAAATCATATTTAAACAGCCCAAAGTCTTTTGAAATCAGAGGGTTGTATTTAATTAGTCTTTTAATTTCAGTATTTTATGATAATTAAATAACATTATATAGATAGCTACATGCATGTTTCTTAGTCTAATGAAAATTTTTGCCTGCTGCATGACTTTTGCTTACTAAACATGTGCTTATATTTTAGCCACTTTTCTTTAGGACTACGTTCAATATTTCAAATTTATCAATTTATTTCTTTTTTGAAAGTTATTTAAGAAACTTATCGCTCCTTCCACATTTGAAATTTCTACTAAAACCCCCATGCTGGCTCGTATAGCACTATACTAAATGTATTCACTTACATCACTGTAAATTCTGAAAGCTGATGGGGTTAGCTCCACTCAGCACTGTTTGGATTTATGCCTCCAGGTGGTGTTACTCCCTGCAGCTATATTTAAATCAACAGAGTAGTTTTGCTATATGCCATCTTGGGTGAATATTTTGTGATGTGTGGCCCAGAAAATACTGATATGTTCAGAAGTGACTGGTACCGTGTGCGTGTGTGTAGGGGGGAAGGAGAGGAAGTGGGAGGTTAAGTTTACGTGTTTCTCAAAATGACTTTTAACAGTGGATCCGCAGAAGCCAGATGTCTGGCTCTTTCTGGAGATCAGCACCATTTTAGGTGTCTCAGGCTCAGCATTTCTGACCACTAAAATCATTACATTCTTCTGAAGTGTCCAAGGACATTGTGCCATGGAGCAAATTTACATCCTTGAAATCACAAAGATGTATAGCTTTACGGTATAGCATATAGATATAATCTGGGTTATGTACATGTTATAGATTTCTGGATTACTATTTATACTAATCTATCATTGAGGCCTATAAAACAAATAAGGTAGTTTAAGGGAAATCTAATGTTAGTGGCCATATCAATTTAAAAAGAAACCTACATCATTTGCAAACTATAGCTTTTAGGCATAATTCAAAAATTTTAGGAGGCAAAGTTCAGCTGATGCTTATTTGGAAAAGTTTGAAGTCCTTTTTGTTTATTGCAGTTAAGGGTAACACAGCCATTTCTAACTCACACCAATAAAATCTCTTGATGCTATTATACACCATAATGTACTCTCTCTCTCCCTCTCTTTTTCTTCTATGTTCCCATGTCTCAATGCAAAATACATAATTCATAAGCCCAGGGTTAATTATTAGAGACCTTCATTCAGCTTGCCCAGAAACATTGAGTACTCAATGAGACTTGAGTACGGTGGAAAACTTTCAGCACTGTTTATATTGTCAAACAAGAAGATTTATTAGTCACAGAGTGAAAAGCTGTACACAACAGTGGAACTGTGGCTGCTGTACTGGGGCGTCACAAGCCACCTCTCAAAAAGCTCTTTGGAAACACTGTAATAAAAAAACTGTTGCTGACAATATTGACTGTGAAATTATGTCTAGAAGCAGTAAATTATCAGGACCGTATTGTAGACCAATTTTAGAATGGCTAATCAAAGCCAATAATTTTTCTATTTATTGTGAGAATTGGTAGCAGTTAGATCTAATGAAGGCTGTTGATAGACACTCACTGTCCTAATTTCCTGCTTCATCAGAGCGTGTAACTGAAGTGAAGACTGACATCTTCGTCACCAGTTTTGGGCCTGTTTCAGACCATGATATGGTAAGTGATGGCCTATATTTCTACAACATTTATTTTCTCTTGTCTTTTTAATTTAGAGGATGAAAGATCGATGCAGTGACTTATTTACTCCTTTTAAGGCAAGGGTTTTTTTTAAACCTTGATTCCAAAACGCTGTCGGCTTTGATGTGCTACCATTCCTGTTAGCTGTGACTCCATTTAAATGCCCTGAAATTAGCAGCCTCAGTGACTTTAATAATGTGTTTTAACAGACCTTATATTTGCTACATAATATATTATGAAATGCATTAGGGTTTGGATCCATATGCTTCTGAGAGTGGTCGCTCAGGTCCTTGCTGGCACATCACTGATCCAATTTGCCAAGAAAGGTCATCATCTTAAAATGCATTTAACACTTATGCCTACAGTGTGACATCCATACAGTCTAACCCGTATTTTTACACTAAAAGCTACTGATCAATGGGAAGTGACTTTCCTACATCTTGACTGCTGAAAGAGAAGAGAAGAGAAGCTTAATGACCGAATTAGTGTCACTTCTTTATGGAATGAATATTGAAATCAAATTTCTAGATAGCAGCAGGGGATGGAGAAGTTCAAAAAACTGAATGAAGATGTTGTGAGCTGTGGTCTTAAAAGATATTAAAAATTGTGTAAAAAATACAGATAAGGTACTTTAGATTTTGCATATAAATGGGGTTTTAACAAGTAGGTTGGTATTGACAGGGAAAGCCTGGTCTGCAGCTACTACTGTCTGCTGGGTCCTATTTTAGGATGAATGCTGGAAACATCCTCATTAATTTACACTCAAAAAAAGAAAACAGTTCAACCTTGTAGCTGGCTACATTTAGCTAAATACACTCACCAAAAGAAAGATGAAAAAATTATCACAGGAAAGAAATTAAGTTCCATTTCTTACCACAAAATCAGCAGTTTAATTTGAACTGAAACTGTAGACAGGACTTAAACAACAGATTATTACAAATTCCTGACTAGTCAAAACAATGTCAAGGGATGGAATAACAGAGAAAGTAACTTTTAGTAGATAGCTTATTTTCCCAAATTAACTTTATAAAAGACATGGTTTTCCTGATTGCTTCGAAAATAGCAGTTATAAAACTACAATTAGATTTATCAACTGATGCCATGGTATTTAAATAAGAACGAACTGGGCAGCACAGACTTCGTGATCAGTCGTTCTGCTGAGAAGACCTGCAATGGAAAGGTAATCTAGGGAAACACCTAGGCTGGGGACTTGCCTCCTCAGCACGTGCATACAGTACTGTCTAAGTGCTATATATACCATGAAGAAGAATTAAAAACCAAAGTCATTCAGTGACTTCTGCTCTTTTGTTCTGTGATAATCTTGTGAAATTATGATGTCTACTTATTACCCTCAATTACACACCGAACGAGGAGAAATTCCTTAGATTAAAGATTGGTAGAAACCACTGACAGCCACGATTTGTATTCTGGTAATCGATTCATTAAAACACTTCATCTTGCTTTCCCATTTCTGTCTCAAAACAGGTAAAACCAATCACGTCACCACTGGACAAACTGAAAATTTTGAACACAGTCATGTGACTGAAATATGTATTTTTTTAATTTAATAGTCTTTGAATTAAAACTGTAGAACTGCAGCTTGTAAGTGATCTGAGATTGCTCCCTTTCCTAAGAGACCAGACTTCCTGGGACAGATCTCATGTTAATTTCCTGAAAATTAACATAAATTATGTATTGAGCTGGACGTAGGTGCTTGTGGGAGATGAACAAAAAAGAGTGACAGATATATGCAGGTGAATGTATGCTTTGTATTAATATTTATTAGAATTGTTTTCTATAAGTCAGCTAGCTAAGCTACTGTTTGCTCCGTTGAATCAGATCTACTAGAAATTTCCAATAATGAATGGCAATCTAATAAACTAATGGACATGGATGCTTTCCTACATGTAGACATAAATTTAGAGTAACTGGTAGGCCTGCTGAATTACTTGAGACTATGTAATGTCTGGACTTTAGCATCTACTTATGCCTTGTGGTTTCAGGTGATTTAATTATTAAGTAAAAGGTAAAGCTAATTTGGCTTTCCTAGGACAAAGTGATGTTTGTATGGGGTTTGGGTTTTAAGGAGGAATAATATAGCGAAGCCAAAAATAATCTCCTTTCAGAATTAAGAATAAGTATATTTGGAAGAAAAATACTGATTTCAGCAACAATTCAGTACAGCTGAATTACTATAGCATAAGCAATCACTACATTAAAAAAAAATAATCTCAAAACCAGTTAAAAAAACATACCATATTCATTGGCTGCTGATTTTCACTTAGTTGAACAGGAGAGAGAATTAATCAGTCTCTTAATGAAGTGTGTGACCAAGAAACACACAGGCAGGTGTGTTTGGAAAACTAAAGAATCACAGAAAAGCAGAGAGTGTAAACCTCCTACTTGCCTCCCCTAAAAAGTAATGTGTGTGCAGCCTACTCATGCTAACTCTTTTGCTGAAGGAAATAAGTGTGAAATCAGAGACAGAAAGATAAAATGAAGAGCTTACCAGAAAACAAATTTTATGGTAATTTCAATGTATGTCTAGTGCAAAGTCCTCTGTGCATACCACAGGTTGGTTCCATCATTTGAGGGCTACCCCACATTTGCTCTGGTGAGCAGATTTACAGTAAGTGTCGAGCGAATTGTGGGATTTCGTCACAGGGAGGCCTCCCGAGCAGCTGTATCGGGAAGGATGCGCTGCTGTCTGCACCCGCGCCTGATGGCTGGGAACTGGCAATGAGCTGTTCCAGCTGATGCCATATGTTATGAAACTACAGCCACAGTGAGGCATCAGCATACCTAGACCATCTGTTTGCAGAAATCCAATGAGGCAGTTATATAGATAGTAGGTTGATATATCAGGGAGTACATGGTGTTCCTACCCACTCTCAATACACTCTTTTAGGAGCAGCATATACATAACCTGTTATTCTATAAAGAGAATGTCTTGGCTTGTTCTAAAACTTAATAAAGTTAAATAGGAGAAAACCACTTCTTAAAAGAAAACCATCTCTTTTGGAAGAACTTTGCAGGTTTTCAGGCATGCTTTCTCAGATGGTGGATTGAACTAATCAACAGATAACTGGCTGTTCTCATGTGACTGTCATTTTTGTGAAATTTCTGATGTATGCTATCCCAAATAAGAAACGTTTTAAAATTCACTTTTTTCATAAAGACAGAACGTTGTTTTTCTAGTAGACCTTCGTTCCCACTCCTTCTGTATTTGAAGTTCTTGAGGAATGAATGTGTATCTTGCTACCTGGACAGCACCTTGTCTGATGCAGACCACAGGGTGGTCTATCCTATGAATAAACAGTCTCCATGAAGAGCTATTAGATGAGTAAATCAGAGAATGTTTAAGTCAAAGTGTTATAAATATTCAATACCATACAACTTATTGCCAAAATGCAGATAGGAATCTTCTTTCTTTACTTGCACACTAAGGAATGAAGAGTCTCTGCTGCAAAGAATTTATTCCAAATGTCATCTCAGTCATGTGTTTGCACATAGACCACTGCTATAGTACATGGTTTGGAGAAAATCCTTTCATTCCCTTGTTCTGTATGGCACCCTCCTGTAGAAGAAAGCCCTAATCAGAATATCTGATGACTTGACCTTAAAGATCAGCTGTCTGTCAGGATTCATTTGAGGAGACTTACTGTACTTATTACACTGCGCAGTGAAAGCTAAAGAGTTGAGAATCTCAGCCAAAATGAATTCATCCTATATGGTGCAATGGACTGGGATAGAGAAAGGTTCAGTCTGTGCCAGGTATGACCTGTCAGCTACTTTTTAATTGGGTTTTATCTTATGCTGTCAGGTCCCTTATCAAATCTCTCAGACTCCTTGTTCTTTTCCAGCATAAGAACCTTATGTTCATATAAAGTGAAGAACCAGACTCCCTTCTCTCAACCTGTACCACCTCCCACTCACCTCCTCCTTCGCAGTTGAAAGAGATAAAAAGGGAATGGCTTACAGGCACGCTGAAATGATGTCACCTTCTGGGCATGTCTTTTGCCTTTCCCATGTATGTAGTAGGAAATTTTCTTTGGAGCTAGTAAAACATGGAAGAAATCCAATATTTTAATGCCATCTATTGCCTTTTAAATCACGTTCTCTCCTACCCTGCTGCACACCTGGGGCAAGATTTTGCACACAGGTCGACCTAAGGCCCCAACTCAGCAAAATTCTGAAGCAAGTAGTTGGCTATAAGTACACAACTGCTGTCACTGGAGCTGAACAAATCCAGGCTTCAGCAGCTGCTGAAGATTGTAGTCAACCTGCATTATTGTACATTCAGAACATACGATTTAAAAAAATGGAAATACAATTAAGTGTGCACCAAAATGATTCCCAGGTCTGGGATGTAAACAAAACAAAATAAAACCCAAACAAACCCAAAGTAAGAACACTCCACAGAACTACAACATTTCCATGTCCACAAGAAAATTCTTTAGGCATTTCATGCCCTAAACCCAGGAAAAATACACCACCTGTAAGAATCACCATTGCTAATTACTGCTAGTTGCAACAAGGAGCCAACAGCTCACAATTGCTTACATTGTATGGAGCGTTGCTGTTTGTTAAAAGAAAAATCACGAGTCTAAGGGAGTCTGCCACAGAGAGGTTTTGCATACTCATTCCAGAATGTTTGTCTTTACTAACATATTCCTTGGAGCAGCTAATTTCCCTATACCTACGTGTGCCTTCCCACACAGCAATTTCCTTTATTTCAGGATTTGCCATCTCCATTAGCAGGAGGTCTCAGCAAAGGTTCAGTTTCTCAGCCAAAATATTATTCATGGTGACTTTGTAGAGTGTTTCAATAGCTGCTTTTGACATTTATCACAATATCATAGCCATGAATGACGGAAGGGGCAGGATAATGCCATACTGAACTTTCATTCCGGAGTGGAATTTTTCTCTGGGAAAATATTGTACTCTACAGCATTCACAGGAGTGTTTCACATTTTCACCCCACATACATCTATATTTTATATTTAATACTCCAACATATTTTTCCTAATTTTGCCCTCTCCCTCTTAACCTTGTTCCTGTTACTTTGTAATAAATAATTTATTCGTTTCATATGGAGCGTTGGGTATTTTGATTCTTCTTTGTACACCAAGTCAGCCACTGCATCTCTTCTCCATTGGCCCAGTCCTTGCATAACCGAACTACGTTTCTTCATCCCAAGCTGTCCTCAGCTTGTGCTCTCTGTAGTCCAATGATTTGGCCCAATGAGCCATTCCACATCTCATAAACTAGACCACATAATTTTAGTGAATTGTGAACTTTTTGCAGGTTGACTACATGCTTATGCTAATGAGACACTGGGAACAAAAGGCTCTAGCAAGACCCTGTCTCACCAGGCTTATTTCATTTTAAGAGATATATCCTCCTGTGCTATGCATACTGGCTACAGATCCACAGCTTCAAATTATAGTTTTATGGAAGGTGAAGAAAACTAAGAAGAGGGTGAATTATTTTGTTTCCACTACATTATATCTCAAATTCTTATCTAACTTTTGATATACCATTCTCTCTAGCGCTTATTCTGTTGAACACAGTAATGATATTGTAACTGTTTAATAACCAGCTTCAGGTACATTGTAAGTAATATAGAGAATAAAAGTTCTGATAATTGCTAATTTCATTAATAGTCATCTTGCGTCTAGGGAATGGTAAGAATATATTTTTCGAGTTCTTATATTGCAACATATGGTATCATAAGCATTTCCCTTTTTTCTGAATTGATGTAGGAATATACTATAGATGTATTTTTCCGCCAAAGCTGGAAAGATGAGAGATTAAAATTCAAAGGACCTATGACTGTTCTCCGGTTAAATAATTTAATGGCCAGCAAAATTTGGACACCTGATACCTTTTTCCACAATGGAAAGAAGTCAGTGGCTCATAACATGACGATGCCAAATAAACTATTACGAATTACAGAGGATGGGACATTGCTATACACAATGAGGTGAGCCCTAAATATTATATCCTTAATTTAGTTTGACAATTTAACTTGTTGAAGCATCATATTTTCCCAACAGGAAACAGGTCCCTTTTTGAGCATAATTTGATTCCTGCTTAGCAATTATTCTCACAATAGGTCGTGGAATGATGGACAAAGTGAGGCATTTGCAGTGTTTATTTTTTCCCCTCCTGCTGTGCTATTTTTGCAATCACTGGATGTTTCTTAATGGTTGATTTTTAAAAGGTACCTATCGTATGAGGAATCCATCAGTTTGCAGAGGACTTTAGTTTGGAATTACTTTCAAGGATTCCATCAGCAAAGTATAATCAAGTCTGGAAGTTTAATATAATCTAGACTACTAGATCGAGTAGAAAGGATTTTAATCTTTGGATCATATAGAATGCAGAGTCTAAGAACAAGCAGATGCACACAGAATTCATTACCCATTCTTCATATTTCTTGTTCTTGGGAATACATGACAGTCTAAAAATAGACATTTCTTATTCCATTCATAACAAGAAAAACAAGTCATTGAAGCATTTGGAGAATTAGGAGCAAAAATTATTTTTGTGCTGGCACCACTCATACTAAAAATATATTATTCTCTTAATGAATGACTGAACTTTAGCTATCCAGTTGTCAAACGAGGAGTTAAATAAATCCTTTTGAAATAAAAATGATATACAGTCATAGAAACATTCTGGCTTAAAGGACTGCAAATTAAACAATGAAAAAAATGGTATGTTGTCTCTAAA
Source organism: Falco naumanni (assembly GCF_017639655.2). NCBI lineage: Eukaryota > Metazoa > Chordata > Aves > Falconiformes > Falconidae > Falco > Falco naumanni. Next base: position 13,915,030 of record NC_054061.1, read on the forward strand.
GAGCTACACATCCTCTGTGTATGTCTTCCATAGAATCATACAAGGTATGAAGTAATTCTGTTGACTTAAAGGCAAGATGGATAGCTTCGTATGTAGGTGAATGCTGAATTTTCTTTTAACAATTTTAAAGATGTTTTTAAAAACAGTACAAGTATTTGGAGAAAAAGTCTCCAGGCTTTTAGGAGCCTGTCAAATGTGTTCAATTTATTCTGCAACATCTTTCAAGATTGCCTGGACTAGGGTAGAATCTGCTTGGCTGGTAGTTATACATGTCCAGGTCAATTTTTCTTGTCTTCCTAAATGCTTGGCTGTTCGGGATTTAATCCACAGGAACATTATCTTGGCAGCACATTGTTCACATATGTCTCTCTTTTGACCATAACCATTTCTATTTGCTCACCTTTGCAAGTGCCTTAATGCAATCTTCTGCCTAGTATTCAAGTATTGTTGTTCATTCCTTGCAGATGTGTGGTATGTGACTGTTTCAAGTTTATTTAATCTCTTTTATTGAGAAACATGTTTGCACCCAAGCTGATAGCAATGAAATGATTTCAGCAAATGCCTGAGCATCCAGAGTGGGCCAATTTAATGGTGGCAGCAAGGAAGCAATTTCAGTTGCTAATAGATTTTAACCCTCACGCCAAGTTAGAAGTCTGAGCATGACTCTGCTGCACAGTGAAACAAGGTAGAGGGGCAGAGCCAGTGGCACTGGTGTGCCTACATATGCCTGTCAGCACCCTCAGCCAGAGAATTCAGGTCCCGTTCTAGCTGCTAATTAATCACATAACAGATATTATGCTATACTTATTCTATGTGTCTTAATAGAAGTCTATTTGCTATTTCTATGAAACTAGAATAAATGTGTCCTTTTGCTCATTAATCCATTATAGATTGACTGTGAGAGCAGAATGTCCAATGCATTTAGAAGACTTTCCTATGGATGCACATGCTTGCCCCTTGAAATTTGGAAGCTGTAAGTTTATTTTAAATTGAGGATTCTCCCTTTTTAGGCCACTTTTAAAAAGTATTTTGCAACTGAGAAAACCTCAAGGTTTAGATCTTGTGTATTTTCCACTTTTTTTTGGCAGGGTTGTATTTTTATTCTTATATATATTTATATTTAGTATAATGAACCTCTTCTATGTGTCTTAAATATTCTCCAATGTCATGCCTGGACATTCATGAAGGAGAAGAATGACGGTGCTCTAAACAACTAGAAAAGTAGTTTGTCATATAGAAAATGTTGTTAATCTTACAGTTGCTTTATTTTGTTAAGACCCAAAATCAATGTTAGAGAAAAATAATACAGACCATGGATAACTGAATTGGTTTAGGTTAAAACAATTTAGAATAAAATTTTGCCTAAGATTATAAAATATTCATACTACAATCATACAACATTTCTGGAAGTGAAAAATCTCAGAAATCTCCAAAAAAGAGTCCTAAGCTTGCAACATTTGTAACCTTACGTTAGAGAACATACTGGACAAAACGTAATGTAATTGAAATCAGTGTAGTAACTGACAAAGCTTTCTGTAAATTGAGAATTTCCACTAAAACTTTAATTTAAATAAAAACCCACCTGACACTGATACCTCCAAACTTAGCTAAACATAATATTTTTTAAAAAATTAAATATAGCCCCCCTTCAACTCTTTAAGTAAAAAAAAAAAAACAAACAAAACAAAACATAGTGAAGAGCTGTTTTACTTCCATTGGCTCAACACAAACCAGGAAGACAAAATGTGTAGACGATGTAATAGTGTATAAATTGTTTCCTCAATGGCTATTTTTTTTTCTAGTAGGAATGGGTCGTTTCACTGATAATGGGTACTTAGTGGCTTGATCAATTTTAGAAGTCAACAAACTGAACACCCAATTCATTCTTCACATGGTACCAGACAGGGTGATAATTTACTTTGGGCTGAACAGCTCTATGTTTAACATGAGAAAGGACTGATGTTTTGTCTTTAAAGGGCTACTAGCCTCCTAGATAAGATTTAGAGAACAAAAAGCTGACACAAACTTGGAGTATAACTGACAAGAATAGTTTACTCCTGGAATGTTAAATTTTCTTACAGTACTTCCAATAAATCTTCCCAATCTCCTGTGAAGCAGAAGGGTGGGGGAAGCCTGGCTCCAGCTACAGCAGGGCCAGTAGCTGCAGTGAGTTCTGGAGACCTGTGCACCTGAGATCCCAGTTAGGTCAGGAGTGGTCCCAGCACTGAATTTCTTTTGAAATGCACCTTAAAGTGTTTGTGTGGACTGCATGCTGGATCTGGGAGGTGGGAAGATGGCTACTTGTGCATGAAAGCTGCTAATGCAAAGTTAAACCATCAAGTTTTTGAACAAATGTGAGCTACCATAGACTTGATAAGACACTTATCACCAGCCCCACCTGTGCATCACTGAGCCACAGCCTAAACACTCAGCACTCCCGAGTCTGAGCAATAGTTCCCATTTTCTTCTGATGTTAAGTTTTTCCTAGGCCTCTGTGTCCCAGATTAGTGTACTCTTGGTTCACAAAGTGCATGGCTTTCCAGATTACTAAGGATCTTGCCTTGATTAAATGGTTAAGAGATGCAGAAGTTACGAATGAAAAGGGATAGATAATATGGATTTAAATACAACTCCAGAACTATAACACAAGGTAAAAACAAGATAGCAAAAAGATTCACAAATATAGCTGCATATCATTTGTATCTAAATTGTTTTCCTTTTATCCTGAAAATAAAATATTGCCATAATATAAATAATTTTCTTAAATGAAAAAAAAAATCAGTGATATTTCTGACTGAAAGACCAATTCTTACACTAAAGTCAGAGGCAGTAACTGGCATTCTAAGCTCAGTGCAGATGTGTCTGTCATGTTTTGCAGGCTAGTTTGATTATTTTTTTGTTTTGAACACTAACTGGCTATCATGCCAGCTGTCCTAAACAGGACCTAGCAAAACAAGTAACTCCAAATGCTGGGAAGGGCCAGGAAACAAAATCAAGGAGTTTTCAGGGAAACTGCATTCCCTTACTAAATTCAAGCGAGTAGCTAATCTTGGGTCCTCATGGGGGGCAGTTCCTTCTGTAACACAGTTTTACTGCAGACACTGCATGGGGAATTCACTGTCCAGAAGAGGACCTTAACAGTGGACCTCTCCCCTCCTCATCAGATTATCCGTCATCTTTATCAGGTTATAGAATATTTGTCTCAATATTTAGTTATTGATATAAATAGAAATCTCTCCCATGGGATAAATGGTTGGACCCAAGCAAGATGCGAAAATGAGACTCACCATTGTACACAGAAAAAGAACAGTTCTTATATTTACTTGCCATTTTTTCAGTGGAAATCATATTTAAATACATGTAGGACATTTCTGTCAAATACCTAAGCCAATTCATTATAGTCCTCTTAATGGACTGAAAAATTTACTGAAAAAGACATTTAGTTGCCATGAAAGCCAAGCTTTAAGTATAGACTACAATATTGCACTCCATAGCTCCCCAAATTAGTGTTCGTCCAGCTCTGTTTTGGATTAAATTGGATAAAAGTTTTTCCATGTCCTCCCCTCTTACTCATCACTTGTTGGAGCTGGATTCAGGAAAGCCTCATATTGAAGGAGTTGCATGTCTCCCGTGGACTCTGCCGGTACTGTGGAGGCCAATAAATGTTTGACCCAGCTCCAAGGCTAAAGGGATTTGCCAAAATAGCAGCTTAAGCTAGAGGTTATTCCAATGTAAATTCAATGTGACAAATGCTAAAGAGATTCTGGAACAAAAAAATCTGGCAAAACAAAATCAGAAAGGCAGATGTTCTCCTCGACTCTTACCACAAAAATCTAATTGTCAGTTTTAAACTAAGGCCACTCTGGAAAGTGGCAGTGATAGGAGCAAAAGGCTGTGTTGCTACTTGTGCAGTGCCTGAATGGGAAGCTGGAGCTGAAAGCAGAACAGGGAACCGAATCCGGCAGTTCCAGGGGCAGGGCAAGCTGTTTCCAACCCTGATGAGTTTGCTCCCTTTCCCTCTAACCCTGTCCAGGGGACCTCAGCAGCTCAGGAAATCAGTCCTCTCCCAAACTACCCTCCAGCTCCAGAACAAGTGAAATGCTTGAAAATTGATATTATTATTGCCAGTCTTTCTTTATGTGACTAGGTTAGCAAGCCAATTCTTGTACTTACCGTGGCCATTATTTTTAAGGTTAGAATTTTTAAGATGTAATTTGCATTTACCATTGATTCCAAAAAGCTGTGTAAGTTACAGTGCTCAGGGAATATGAAGTCTGAGGGTAAAAGCACCCTTCTGCTTCAATCACGCAGGACCAAATGCCATGCAATTAATTTTGCCAGCACACTCCATCCACCAGCATCTCTTCAATTATTAATTGTTATCTCTTACACTGATAAAATTACTATCTCACAAGTGAAGCAAATCAGATTCCTTCCTTTCCTGCTTGCCAGTCCTGAAAAATGGGAAAATCTTATCCTGTAGGTAGGAGTCTAGTGTCATTTTAAGTGCCCTAAGATGTCCCATCTGGCTTCCAACTGCCTTTGGTGGGTGCAAGCTTTATGTAGGTTCTGATCACACATTCGGTCCCATACGTGTCTGAATACTCTTAGGTGTGAAGAATGACACTAGATGCCTCTATGTAGACAGCTGACTCCCACCCAAACTGCTCAGAGCTAGAGCTGTCAGACTCTAGATGACACAAAATGACAGAAGAATTTTACAATGGGACTAAGATTAAAAATATTTATATATAGTTTAATTCCTGAAATAACTTAAATAACATACTAGTAACAGCACAAAACACCCAGATGGCATATGTAGTATGCTACTGAATTATCTATGTAACGTAATAGAGTACTCAGATTTGGAGAGCCCGCAGTGTTTTTCTTTTTCTTTGCTCAACACTCAAATAAATGTGAACTTGAGTGTGAGCATTTCCCAGAAATAACTAAAGGAGAAAAAAAAAAGTTAATTGTGATTTAAACTCGCTTGAGTCTAGACAGCTTCAGAAATGTCTGCTATGTCTGTTAGCCAGCAAGGGCAGTGTGAGGTTGGGGGTAACCAAATGGAGAGCTCTCGCAGGGCTGATGATGAGAAGGTCACTGAAGCCACTCTGAGAAGAACTTACTTCCTTACAATGGCCCAGACAACACCACACTATGACAAACGGAAAGGACCGGCACCCATCTTGCTTGATAGTAGTTAAAAGTTAGAAAAAGAGTTTTAAGTTCTCACAAATGCCCATAAAATTCCACATCTCACTCTTGCTTCTAGTTACTCAGAATTTACATAGGTAGGAATGATGTAAGGGAGAGGAATATTGTCATGCCATTGAGGACCAACCTTAATCCCACCCTACAACAGATATTTAGCTAATCAGTGTATGGATAGACCTATAAAATCAGTTGTATTTCCCATAGAAAAAAAAGAAGCTAGGTGTGGGTTTCTACAGATAATTGAAGAGAATTTAATAATCAAACTACTGCTCAAAACGTTTTTTTGGATAAAGCCATATGGCAATAGAAAGTGCAAAGCTGAAATGCAATGTATTTCTTTTAAATTAGATGCTTATACCAGAGCAGAGGTTGTGTATGAATGGACACGGGAACCAGCAAGGTCAGTGGTTGTGGCTGAAGACGGCTCTCGATTGAACCAATATGATCTGCTCGGACAAACTGTGGACTCTGGAATTGTTCAGTCCAGCACAGGTCTGTGAAAAAGTTTTTTTGGGAAGGGTCATGTTTAACTGCCAGAACATAGTTTAGAGAAGGAGAAAGAATACCAAGACCAAAGAGTGAGAGAAGTAAATTGCAATATATGAGCAAAACATGACTATGAAAAGATAACATATCCTGGGATTATCTTCCTACTTCATGAAGCTGGTGCTTATAGTATTTGAACAATTTGAAAGCTTCCTGTAGTGACAGCTCTAGCTAGAAAAACCAGTAATTTACATTATAAAGAAGCAGCCCTCATATCCTTATCATATCATCTGCCTACTATATAAGCTCAAAAAAAATAGTATATGAATATGAATCCTCAGGGATCATATTCCTGGAGGCAGTGAAGTAAGTTGCTAAAAGCGATTGTATAGTTCCTCAGTGAGGTATTTAGAGAGTGAAAAAAAAAAAATAATCATCAAATTAAAAACCATCTGGAACATCCAAACAGGGTTTAGGTGTCTTAATGCTAGCATCAGCTTTAACTCCAAAACTATTTATAAGAAACAGAAATATAACCAACATTAATAGTATAATATACTTGTAAACTTGAAGCTGGCTTAAAACATTTTTCACTTTGCAGTGTTTGTCTGAAGATGTAATTCATTTTTTAAAAAAATAATTTGGAAGGAGCATGAAGATCAAAATACAGTAAGAAACTGAGCACTGGGCATGAACAAGAACTCAAAGGGTTGACTAGAGTGACTGTTGGTTGGACCAAAAGAAGCACTACACGAAGTGGTTGTATTGCTATGAATACACCCAATGGTTTGACTGAACTAGAGAAGTACACTTACACCTGCATAAACCAAACTTTCTAATGTGTCATTCATAAAGTCAATGAACATTTAAGGAAAAGTGAGTCACTTTAAGCTGAATCCTAACCTGTGTCTGAATTTTTTTATTTAGCTTGCCAAAGTATGTTCACACACTCTATTAAGCCAACAAAATTTCTCACAGACAAAAGTTTCTAGTGGACCATTCGTCAGTTTACTGCTTGGAAGCTTCTGTTTAGTGAATGTAATCATAAAAGAAGTGGGATGGCAGTAATAAGGACTTTGCATAAGAATAATACCAACACAACCGCTCCCATAGAGTCACTGCTTCTCTTATCGAGCGCAGAGGCATGCACTGAAGTAAAAAGAAAAGGGAAGAACTCTTGGCCTGGCCACAGCTAGAAATGTTGCCATTGACTTCTGTGGAGCCAATAATTCACCCCAGCTGCCCTTTGCTGAAAAGTCAATAGGGTTTGGGAGGAACTGCAAGGATCTTGAGCTCTTCACTCTTTTTGTTCTGAAGCTACTCACTTGGAGAGACCTTGGCGACCTCTGTGCCTGCCCTTTTGCACTCATTGACAGTTCTTGGCTTGTTGGATGCATTATAAGGGTACCAGGATAAGCAGAAGAGACTCATAAGCTTGGAAACCAAGTAGATAATACCAGGTACAGTTGAGGGTAATTAGATAGTAACATGAGAAACACCCTACAAATTGTTAAGAAAGGCAGATATTTTTAAACAGAACTGAAGACAAATATAAGTAGTGTAAAAACTCTTCATGCATTTGCATGAAGAAACAACGACAAAAAAATGTTTTGCTCATGATACTTCATAGGTTTGAATTCTGCCTCCTTTTTCTACCTGAAGAGACTCTTTACCATGCCTAACTAGAAAGCTAAATACAGTATAGTTAGTATTTGCTGAAATAAAGATGCTATTGTCTACATACAGAAAAAAATTACAAAGAACTAAATGCAATGGTTATCTAAACTCAACAAATGCCTATTACAGAATCTTTTTAGTACTAGACTTACAATCCTCTTTAGTTACTACCTGATAGTAGTGGTGGAAGAAACACATTTATTGCTTGCAAGTTCAATGTCTCAAGGAAAAATTCTCAATTTGCTTTGGAAAGGAAAATGCTTTTCTTCCCTCGAAATAATGGTGGGGATCAGTCAGAAGTGGTTAATAATCACTTTTCTCTACATTTTGGTAGGTGGGAAGCTAGTCTCAGCAGAATCCCCCAATTTTTTTTTGTCCCCAGTCACCTCTCTTTTAAGATACAACATATGTAATGAAAATTATGAAATCCCTCCCTGCTTTAAGAGTTGTGAATGATGACTCATCTGACAAAAAGACAAAAGGAGCTGCAGACAGTCTTCACTTCAGAGATCTCAGCACCTTTATTAGGCAAGAAAATGAAGCTCTTGTGCAGCTGATTCTGTGGATCATTAGAGGAATTTATAACATCTTGGGCAATTTTAAGATGATACTTATAGTTGTCTGGAAATCCAGACATGTATTTTCCAAGAATTTGGGTGTAACTGGGTTACTCTAAACATCCTCAAAAATATTAAATGATATGGTGAATCCATAAAGTTGGTTGGTTTGTTTATTTTTTAATTTCTTCTTCTGCTAGTAGGCCATCTGCTATCCCTATTTCTAGATCTAGAACAAGATAACTACAAGTACTGGTTTTTTTATGACAAGAGAATCTTGAAAGACTAAAACTTTTTTATAGTATAGTTATTCATCTATGATGGCAATGAAATATGCAGGCACTATAGGCTTAAAAATAGTATTGAATAAATGAAATAACAACTATTGTTGCTGCTGTTTTGCTTATCATCCATTTTTTACTTGTATGTTAAATTCCTGTCACTCCAACTAATGGGCCATATTGACTCAGAGTTTTAAATGATCAGTTTTGTAAGCACCTTAGCAGATGCTTAAAGGACTTGTGCAAGTTTCTATTTACATAGAATTATTTTGCCACCTTGAAAACATTGCTTTGCAGTGAGACTCCTCAGGATTTATACTCACAATGGTATATTTTTTTCCTGATGTTCTGCAGATCTGCGGAGAGGATGCTGTTCATAAGTTTTTCTGATGGGTTACATGGTATAAGTAGAAAATGAGAAATACTTTGTTTTAAATTAACAACAAATAAAGCCTTACTTACTCCTACAGTGACAGAAAGTAGTATAGCTAAAACTCATTCCCCACCTCAAATCTTACGTCTGATGTGATGCACCTTAATTTTAGGTGCTAACCTGAAAAACTGGGTTTATTACAAATAGTTTACAGAACACAGACTAATAGATTTGATATAACTTTACTGAATTATCAACTATTGTCTTCTAAGGACACAGGTTAGCTTATACCACCTGGGCATTTGATGCAATTATTGTAATATACTGTAGAATTAAGGGCTGGTTAAAACCTGCAACTACAGAAGAGATGAGCACAGGCACAAGCTCTTCCAGAGCACTGGAAATACTCAAATGTGGACAAATTTGAGACATTAAGTTAATATAGATTAAGGAGTTGTTGGACCACTTTTAAATGCTTCATATGTGTAATACATATAAACTAATTCAAACTTCATGGAATAAATAAAATGAAAAACAACTTTATCTGTTCAACACAGTTATTTGTAGAAGACTTTAAGAATTCCAAGGAAGCTAAAAAGAAAAAACTTTCTTTCTAAGCTCTTTAGATAAGAGAATGTGAGATGCATAAGCTACAACTTGTGCTACAACTTTTGAAAGAAAATATTTTTCTCAAGAGCTATTTGAAATTTTAGCTTGTAGGGAATTTTATGGCTGAATTACAAACCTTTGAAAACAGAATTACAGAGGAATTGCTAGTAGTCAGTGGTCAGCAGCTGTCATGAATGTGACTATGCTTTTCAATAAAGCCATAAAATGTGGGAAGCTGAAGATTCAGTAAATTACTGGAGAACTTTCACGTCCTGCAGTTATTTAAACAAATCTCGTCAAAGATCTACTATCTTCTAATGAATGACTGCAGTCTGTGGGTACTGTGGAGATTTAAAAGCATGTTTTTGCCTTGTAACTGAACTGTAGGTGCTATTCTAGGCCTATGCTCAGCCTGATTCACTCCTCATGGCATTACCTTTAGCTGACTTCTATCTCAGACCTGCTGCAATTCTTAACAGATGAGAGTAATCTCTGTCTTTTTAATTGCCTTTATGCTTTGAATCTTGTTCTCATTTTCCAGAGGTTAAAAATACTTTGATAATTTAAGCAGCTAAATAAAGCTTCAGAGCACAGTGGTGTGTGCACTCTGTATTCATAGCTTGCCATCTACAATCACTGAATTAATTCTGACATACCGTTGTGAGCATTCTATATCTGATGGCATTAAAATAGCTTCCCACGTCATATTTTAGTAGATAAAATTAAATTATTAGCTCTTCTAGCTAAGGCTGGCACTGTTCATAAGATTGTAATCTCTGGTACAGAAGAAAAGGAGATTGTTTCAGTGAAAGTTAAAGAAAGGTGGGCAAAATTCGAGTGATAATTCCTACTATACTACTTCTGCCAGTCCTATTTTTGAGAGAAATTTTTTCTTGTATATCCTTTGCTTTACCTCTCAATTTATAATTAATTCTCTTTCCCCCCTTTGCTACTGTATTTTATATTGAAACATACCAGGAGTGTTGTCATGTCTTATTTGTAAGCTTTCCTCAGGGTTATACATTGAGCAAGATTGTTCAGATGAATGTTCCTCTAGACTCTGAATTAAAGAAAAGGGCATTTGACATGCTCGATGCATAAGCAGTCGATGTCTAGACATAGTTTTTCAATCCAGTTTAAGCTTTTCCTGTACAAAAGAAACTTTCTCTTTCCAGCTACCTGCATTTTAAAATAGAATAACAGTAATTTCACATCATCTCTAATCTAGACAGAGGTTTCCATTCAGTTACATGTCCACTTGTTTCTTTCTTAATGTTTACTGCATGATAAAAAGAATCAATCTACTCCCCCCAAAAGTCACAAAAATAGGTTTTCCAATCCTTTGAGAATATACCGTTTCTCAAAATCCATTTTCAGTGATGCAAACAGTGATCTGAAAATGAGCCATTATGCACTGTGCTCTGGCGAGAAAGTTTTATACAGTTACATAAATACTTCAGATTCCTTTCAATTGCAATTGGAATATCCAGCTCATATGTTTTTGTAGCACCCAAAAAGTTAGCGCTAATGAAAATATTCTGTGTTATTCTTGCATTGTCCATTTACTTGAGGAGAGAATAACCATGTAGTAAAGTACTGAATTAGCAGAACAGGAACACTTAATATTCAGTGTACGTGAAGCACGGCCAGTGGTAATGCAGGCACGGTCACATTAACAGTTATATCTTAAGCCTGGCCCAAGTGAAACACTTCTGAGTGCCTGTCTTGATTTAGCCTTGATATGTTTACATGTGTATTCCATCTTCTAATGAAATAAGACCTTTCACAAGAGGCCCTAACGGGCACCAGTTAACGTAGACTTTTGTTCAATACTCAGCAGAGATGAAAATATGTAAATTTAATTAGCATTTCCCAGAATTGTCTGGTTTTGTATTATTAGTGGAACTTCAGAACCTGCTTTATTAAATATTGTCTTCAGAGCTGACCCAATTTGATCTGAAGACTTTTTTTTTCATAATAGGGGTGAATGTAATGAAAAAAATATTTTCTATAAAACCCTCTAATTTTTATATTTAGAAACGCTTTAATACTCCTGTTTTTCTTGTTTTTAGGGGAATATGTTGTTATGACTACACATTTTCATTTGAAGAGAAAGATCGGTTACTTTGTCATCCAGACTTATTTGCCATGCATCATGACAGTGATACTGTCACAGGTGTCCTTCTGGCTTAATAGAGAATCTGTTCCAGCAAGAACTGTATTTGGTAAGCAAGACTGATAAACCACTTGGCAATCGTAAGCCAAGGAGGTTTAAGAAATTTTATGGTAAAACTAGTTAGGTGTAACACAATATTGGAAAGCAATATGAGCCCCGACATAGCGCAGTGCACAATAATTAACACGTTTCATTGCAAAGATGTAGGAGAAACTGATTTAAGGTCTAAAGCTTTTAAGCTGGTTGTAAAAAGAGTCCTGAAGATACCTTAAGCAATCTATTACAGTTCAACTTTTCCGAAACAGTAAGTATATGAATAAAACATTCCTGACAATGGCAATAACACTCATGTTGGGGATTGTCAAAAAGACTTTAATCAATGGGTGTTGGTCATTTAACATCCTTGGGCCCTTTGAAAATTCTTAACCTAAAAATCTTTGTCATCAATCCTTTTTGCAGGCTGCTGCTAAAGGTTTCCCGTTGTGCTTACAGCGGTGAACAGATACACTCGACAAATGCTGTAAGGAGGCAATATAAAGGACTCTAAGTTTATACAGTTGGTCCCTAGTGTTTTAACAACTGCTTGCAAATACTTTACAAGTAGAAACAAACAACTAACATGTTCTTTGGAGATATTAATAGTATATAATAAAAAAAAAAAAAAAAAGAGAGAGAGAGAGAGAAGTTGCAACAGATCTTCAGTTAAAGAAAATAAAACCTGAGATTTCTACATGTCTTAGTGTTTTTTGTGATGTTCAGGTAGGACACCTGAACACCTTTGGCAGGAGGAGGTGGAAGAACACACAGCAAAGTTGACTTTTACACTTGTTTCCCTACCTCAGGGTGCTGCTGGGGCAGGATGCCATGGGCCCTCCTGCTTTGCTGAAGATGATTTACCCATTTACACTGGACATAGCAAAGCTGGAGAGTCCCAAGGCTTGACATGGCGAAATGCAGACTCTGAAACTCTTCTTGAACATGGGCTATTTTTATTGACCTTTTCTGGCACCCTTCACAGCTGTGCTGTAGTTTCCCAGTGCCTCTTGAAGTCAATCACAAATTGTATAGCCTTAGACCTCATGAACCAAGCGGAGGCTTTCTGTTGATATGCAGATGTGTGTTTAGAGAAGAATGATTTAGATCACAGCATAATTAAATTTGATTTACACGTTATTGTTTAGATTAACATCTAAAATTTTGGATTTTTATCATCAACTTCACTAAGAATTAACCTGGGACTTTTATGGGCCTCTGTAGCCAAAGCTATTGAAGTTGTAACTATTTTACCTCTTTTTGCACATACCATTTAAAAAGAAATGCTAGATCCTAAGCTTGAAATGCTGTACTTCACTGTCCCTACATGGAGAACAAAATTTCCTAGTCTCACAGTGAGCAATACATAATACTGAGCAATGTTCAAGCTGCTGTCTTCAGAGCTCAAGAACCTACACATTTCTGAAAGTTTTCCTTTTAAAAGACAGTTATTTAGTAAATGATCTTGTGTTTACTCCATCATTATGTATCAAGATAGCTTTTTCATTTCTTAATGGCAGTGAAGCAATGTTTCAGAAAAAGTCGCATGAATGTTTATACATACAGAAGCACAATTTACATCTTTCAGTCTAGTTAGTACCACAGGAAAAAAAAAAATTCTAAATCCTGTTTTGCTACTACATAGGGGAAACATAAGCTCCCTAGCAATGAGTCAAAGTCAAGATTAGGTTGTCTCTCAGGGAAGAGAAATTGCTTCCTCATTAGGCACTAATAATTCAAGCTCTTTACACCAGCACGTAAATGCATTGTTCGTTATTTGGCCTATTTTAGACCTGTGTACGTTTTCACTAATGCTCAGTGCAGCGCAGATGAACTTGTGAGACACATTCAATAGATGACAGTGCAGTTGTCAGGGTAACTCGTGGACATGTGATTTGATGTGAATGTCTAGCCTGCCCTTGTAGATTTTTTTTTTCAAGCAGCTGCAAGCAGAGCGAGTTCAATACAGTCCTGATGGCTCTTGATGGCCAGTTAAGGGAAAAGGTTCATCAGCAGTGAGAAGCTCTGATGTCAGAAGTGAAAATTACTGTCATTGCTCTTACATAAATTCTTTGCTATTTTAGGGCATCAGTGAATAAAGAGAAGGCAGGAATCCGTAAGCCCATCAATTCCAATAGATGCGATATCACATAAAGCTTAGTGCACTTGAGTATACATTTGAAGGAGCGTATACCAAATAAGCTGAGTGAGAACAATAAAGTTTTAATTTTCTACTTAAGTATCTCAGAACTGTTGCAGGAAAGAACTAAAAATGTTAAATTGTTACATCTGCAGGACAATTCACAGGGTACAGAACAACAACCATGATTATTCAAATACCGGGAAGCATAAAGAAGTACCCAGTCCACAGGTCAAAACATTATTTCCATTCCAAATTAAAAAATATGATTCCACTACGACAATGTTGAAAGAGTAAAGGTATAAAAGATGTTTTGAAGATCCTGCAACTTCCACAGATCTTGAAATCTGATATCCTCAGTTAGGAACTGAATTGAAGTGGGGAGGTTTATAAGAATTAGGGGTGAACTCGAGGCTTCCCATCTATCTTAACGGTTGAGAAATGAAACACAACATATAGCCACTGATCTAAAGACACTAAAACTGTTTGTTTTGCAGGAGTGACGACTGTCCTGACAATGACTACTCTGAGCATCAGCGCAAGGAATTCACTCCCCAAGGTGGCCTATGCCACTGCTATGGATTGGTTTATAGCGGTGTGTTATGCCTTTGTGTTCTCTGCACTCATCGAATTCGCAACAGTGAATTACTTCACAAAGAGAGGCTACGCATGGGATGGCAAAAGTGTCGTTCCTGAAAAGGTAACACCACTTAACATCTATCCCAACAGGTCATAGTGTGTCATGCTTGGTCACTATTTGGGGCTTTTTTAGCCCATTAGAAGTTCTTATTATTTAGAATAGCAAGTAATTATTCCAAAAGACTTCCCTTATCTGTTCACACACAGCATTTCTACACATAAACAATATTGAATTAGACATTGAGTACCTAAATATGCTTCTGACATACTGGATGATGTTTAAGCTATTAAGATTTTAAAATTTTACTGAGATTTTTGACTTGTGTGACTGAGCAGAAAGAAAATAAATATGTATTTCTTTTGAGGGTTGGCAATTAATTTTCTAGTGTTCAAGCAAGAGAAAATGTGGATGCCCCAGTATAAAAGTAGGAAAAAATCTTGTGGCTAATATATTTGATGGTTTCCAAAGTACATTGCTCCCCAACATGAACTTCAGGAAGACTGCTCTGTGATCATGACCAAATAAATCACCGCAGGACTTCTTCATTCCTTTTTTTTCCCCTCGTATTTTTCAAGAATAGAAATATTACTTTTAATTCTTAGTCTACAGGAGAAATTGATTTTTTGGGGGGGAGGAAGCATTGACAGTTGTGCTGGGAGTATTCAATCCTGATCCGTACCTCCCTGAATGCAACAGAGAGACGTCACACTGACACCCTTTGGTCTGGGATCAGACCTGGTCTGTAAATCACAGGTGCATCAAGAAATTCTTGAGGACATTCAGAGGATGAAAGTTTCCCATTCCTGTGAGTTATCATGTCAGCAGCTTCTGTGAGGAAGCACATTTGGTTGTGGTTCTGTTGCTGGTTTTTGGAGTTTTTTGAGAGAGAGATCTTGAAAGAGACTTTTAACTAGCCTAACTGGTTTTATGAACGTGCATGGACTAGAGATTCAGCAGAATAAATATTTGGAGGAGCAGATGTTACTCATTGTTACAGAAATATATGTGTTTAATTCAGAAGTGTATGCCTATATACTACTTTTTTTATCTTAGTTACATAAGTCAACGAGAAAACAGAAATAAAATTAGGACATGTACACAATGACAACTAATACAAAAGTAGTGTAGAACAAATGAGCGAAGTAAAAAAACAAACTTACAGGAATGAGCTGCATGACTGCTGGTGAATATTGAGTTTTCAGTTACTGATAATACTTTCATTGAAAGTATTTTTTATTCTTTGTTGTGCTCCTATCTTCATCATGTCTACTGTAGAAAATGGGCTGTACTAATAGAACAAAATCCTTAAATGTTAAACAGTGCCTTGTTAATATAACCTTACTTTGTAATACAGTTAGCATAATCAGACATTTCATTTCAAAAAAACCTAAATTTTCAGAAAAAACACACGGATATATACACAATATGAAACACTATTTAAAAGACTGGAAGTTTTATGTCTTTGCATTCCTCAGCAGGTATGGGTGTTCATGTCATTTGATCCAAATGAGCAAAGACACATCGGTACCTGTTAGAGGACATTATCTGCAGACACAAGGAAAGGCAAGCGAGGCAAACTAACGGTGAACAGAGCATCACAGCTTACTAAGATTTAGAGCTCTAATTAGCTGTCATTAGTTTTTCATAAAGTTGAATTTGACATGAAATATCAAAACCCTGACTGGTTTTGGGGCTTTCTATGGATCAGATGCCCTATGACATTTAAAACTATAGAAAGAGTCTCCCCTGAGACTTCTGTGAAGCAGTTCTTTGCCTGCTGGATTTATTGCTGCTCACTGGGGTATCTGGCTGGGAGTGAAACAGGAGTGGCTTCATATTCAGCAAGCGTTGTGTTAGCAGCCTTCCTGCTCAGGAGGAAAAGAATGGACAGACAACTAAAACAAAAAATCTTTCTGACATTACCTTTTTTCTTTTCTGAGTATTTTTTCAACCTGTTTGTTTCTCCTATTCAGTAGAAATATTCTAAGACAATTTGAAGCTTTTTCTTAGCCTCAAGCTAAGCTGAATGTTATTGTCATGAAATAAAAGAGCATCTACATCAGCATCGTTATGTGAATCCCTTCTCTTACTAAGTAGTAGAAATTTAACATTTTGGCTTTCATTTCCTTCCTGTGTAGGGCTCCAAGCCATGTTTCACAAGCTTCTCCCCCCTTGCCTGAATGTTTTACAGCTTCCCTCCATGTTCCTAAATATCCTGCAGGAGCATATTCGCTGTTCACTTGAACAAGAACTTTTTATCAAAGCTCCCCGACCGGGTGGTCTGTATAGCTGTTAATCTATAGTTAATCTGTCATACAAAGTACTGCAATTGCTTTAAAGAGTATTACCTCTGTGGGACAGGTACTTCTTGAACACAGAGAATTATATTTGCTATCTTGTGAAATGATATAATAGATCACATTCTGCTCATGTTTTCTCTTTAGCCATATCTTTAATTTTTTTCCTTCTAAGAGAATAAGATGGGTAACATGGGTAACATTTGCTTATTCTTTTTGTGGCAAATACTGCCTAAAGATTTTCTAAGCTCTTAGGATTTTTGGTGTTGTTATCTGGTTTTTTTTCTCATAACCAGAGGAAACTGGAGCAAAGTGATGCACAGTGCATCCTTGCACAGTGGCTGGAGGAAGGGTTTGGACTGTCTGCAACAGGGACAGTTGAATTCCATTTGGTATCCCCAGATGTGACAATTTAATTTTTTTCCTACAAGTAGTTCCCAGAAGTAGAATACTAGAAAACACAAGGACTCAGGGGGAAATCTAGTTATTCTTTCTAATCAGTAAGTTCTTCTCCACTAAAAGATTTTCAATACATTCTTGCTTTAGCAATATAGGTAGATGGATACAAAAATCATACAGTTAAATCCTTGTATCTGGAATGATGTTTCAGCCATTATGATCCAATTGTAACCTTCAAACAAGAACATTAAGTTTCTGTTCCATAATGCATGTTCTTTTAGTGTAAACTGTTAGTGAACAGAATACTGGCAGCTTTGCATTTTATTAAATAATCCACTCTTCGAGTACATGGTCACATGATATTTTTATGTATGGACTGTGTTAGAATGCATCATATAACATCGTTTGTCTTGATAATGGAAAGCTACATTAAGAAATTCACTGTCTTTCAAAGTTTTTGTCCTGGTCAGGAAGCACAGCTGATTAAGGGAATATTGAATTATGAGTGGTTTGTCACTGATGATTACCATTAAAGGTAATTTTATTGATCAGTGAGCCTAGCTATTGGTAAAAGTCATCATTATAGTTTATCCATGATCTAATTTGGTTTTACTAATACAAATATCACAGACTGATGATTTTGTCTTTACCTAAATATTTCGCATGAGTCATATATCCAGACACTAACTTCTTTCTTACAGTTTATTACAATTCATTGTATAAATTCAAATAACTGCAAATTTTTACAGTGCTTTTTCATAATCTTATCTGTTGAGAAGATAGTGAGAATAAAATATTTTCTTCTTTCTCCAGCCAAAGAAAGTGAAGGATCCTCTCATTAAGAAAAATAACACATACACAGCTGCAGCTACGAGCTACACCCCTAATATTGCAAGGGACCCTGGGCTGGCAACCATTGCTAAAAGCGCAACGATTGAGCCCAAAGAAGTTAAGCCAGAAACAAAACCTGCAGAGCCCAAGAAAACTTTTAACAGCGTCAGTAAAATTGATCGACTATCAAGAATAGCCTTCCCACTGCTTTTTGGAATCTTTAACTTAGTCTATTGGGCTACCTATTTAAACCGTGAACCCCAGTTAAAAGCTCCAACTCCACATCAATAACCTCATTTATTCATGTAGTTTTGTTTTGTCTTTTGCTCTGGGAATTGCTTCCCGTTTTCATATATAGTAATTCCCCTTTGCTTCATTGCCTCTGTCTTAAAGAAAATAAAGGTTTCTTTATTTAACAAAAGGTAAAATATATCTGTATGTTTGAAAAACCTGTGTGTGAGGGAGAGAACAATATAAGCTATATACTTTGGAAAAATGGTTCTGAAAATGGGAAAGAGTTGTAGAATAACAAAAGGAAACTATTTGTAGACAGCTTAATACTGAATGTCCTCAAAAAGGTATTGTATATGTACATGAAAAAGATATTTTTATTGAAAGAATTGTGGGGAGTGGGATAGTATTCTTTATGATGTTCCTAATGCACATACTATACCATACCATTTATTCAACCACTGTTTATAATCTTTTAAAGGATGTAAAGCTTTCCATTTGCTGAATCCCATAAGAGACGTTATTTTCCTAAACCCCTTTTCTCTTCTATATTCCAAACCACCCAACTTACAATATTAAATGGTCTTTAAAGGAAAAGGAAATCTACTCACTGTAGGTACAGTTTGCCACTGTATAGCACATAAGTTCTAATGGTAACAAATGCTTTAATCTGCTGTCTTACTGCAGTCTTGTTCTAAGCATTATCACTAGACTAGATTTAAAACCAGTTGCACGATCGAGTGCAGATCCCAAGTGTCTTCTATCACCTGTGTAATCCAAACAATTCCTGGATGCTTTTACAGATAGCTTTTACTCATCACTATGTTTTAAAGAGTTAAAAAAAAAACAACCAACAAACTTTTTGCAAGCTCTAGATATGTTGAATGTATTCTTTTATAAAATGATACATTAAAAAGAAGCTTTAGATTGAGATTTATGGATAGCAGAAAGATAAAATATAGTATTTAAATAATATATGTAAATATGCAGCATGAGATTGTACATTTTTTTACTTTTTTAAAGTTGCGTTCTTAAAACATTGTGTAGGATTCACCTCTTAGCTCTTAATATGTTGTTAAATGCTCAATAAAACATATTTAGAGCCTGAATAATAAAAAAAAAAAGTCAGTGGTACTGGAAAGCCTAAAAAAATAAATATGCAGAAAGTGCTTGGAATTAATTCCATTTGTAAAGTGGTTAAGTGTACAGTAGCTTGCAATTTGACAATGTCATCCAATGTATACTATTAGATTAATGACTGGTCTGCTCAGGTCATGCATAAATACTAAAGTATGGGAGTATATTTGGTAGGTAAAAATGGTGAAATATTTGTTAAGACAGAAGTTCATCTGTATATTACTGCTATATTTGCTGATACATAACCGTTACAATAAGTGATGTAATATATGTAGCATTAAATACAAAAAAGTCATACATAAAAGAATGTACAGGAAAATAGATTTTATTGAGTAAACTTACTACATTTCATTTTTACTGTAGCAATATATTTGTAGGAACAATATGTAAGGGCTTTAAATAAAAGATGTCCATTTTGCAGGTATCGTGCTCCCTTTAAAAAAACAAATCTAGTCAGTATCATTGCTGCTGATTCTTACAAATAAAATTTCAGATAAAGATTTTTCAAAGATGGGAAGAATGGTGGGTATTTGCAAGCATCAATTAAAAAACCTTAATATATGATATTGAATTAATTTTAAAATAATGCTACATAAGCCTCTGGAGAAACAGCTACTGAGAGTCAAATTTCATAGGCAATGTTTTCTAAACTTTCTCAAAAAAAAAAAAAAATCCAAAAATTTGACATTATCTACAAAAGGAAATAGTTAATGTTTTATTTAGAGAAGATTCTTTTTTTTTTAATAATGCTTCATTGTCTAACATTTAGTCCTGTCTAAACTTGATTAGTTATCTGATTGGAGCTTATTAAAAGGGGATGTTTCATCTTCTGGTATCCTGTGTAGATATATGTATAGAAAAAAATAAACTATGGCTCTTTAACTTCTGTGTACTTGTTTATCTTGTTATTTTTGGCGTTAAACTAGTGTGTTCATTTAGGGCATTTTATCTTTCTAGCAATTCATAGCTACCTTTTGGTCTGCATTTTGCACATTAGATGTGAATATTACTTAACTAGTCTGCTTTTTGCTATGCAATGATTGCATTATATCACCTCTTAGTTAGTCTATGCCAATAGTATTATACTGTATAAACTCGATTGCACAGTTTATCAAAGACAAGGTATTCTCTATGTAGCTTTTTTACAATGCTTTGCTAAACCATGTAATAATAGTAAGTCTTCCTTGAAAATAATGATACACTCTTATAGAGGACAGTTTCTGTTTACTCCTGGGATAATTTTAAAAAGATGACATTGAATGTTTATTGCACCTCAGTGCAGTGATGTGGCAATAAAATCTAAATCTAATAGAGGTTGTTTATGGCAGAAGCATGTATTGCTTTACAGAGTTTAGCAAAAGCTCTTTATTTTATGTCAGACTGTAATTCTATTATAATAATAAAGCTAAAAATGTTCAATAATGAAAGTGAATGTTTTACTTTGGTTTTCTTAAGTTACTGCCTTGTATGACACATTGCTTGATAAACTGCTATTCATTCAAAAGCTTATTTTCTGCAGATTTGCTAATGAATGCAGTTTTAATAGATGTAATTTCCTGTCCAGTGTTTTCCAGGGACAAATATTACAACAGGAAGGTTTCTAAAATCTGATTCAACATTCAAAAAAGATAGTTCAGTCTGTACAATGTATATCCAGTAAAGCAATTAATTGAATCAGATGAACAGTTGTTAAGGTTTAGGACCACAACAATGAAGATGATATAGGGTAGGAACAGAGTAAAATGCTTTGTCTCCCAGAAAAAAAGGCAGATAAACCACAGAATGGGAGTAAAAATGTGAGTATGTCTGTTACAGATTTCACTGCTTAAATAAATGCACAGATCTAAGATAAACTATTAGAAAAGAGCCTCACGCTGGGTAAAATAATACTATTTTATTTATTTAATGAGTTGTGGGGATAGCATTCAAGCAAGCATGTGTATAACATGAAAATTTTAATTCTCAGCTCTTCATTCTTTCCCACATAGAAAAATACAGACAGAAAAAGTCATTCCAGTGCATTCAGCCCTCAAATTTTCTTGGAAAAGTTCCTGGAAAGCAAGGCTCATGTTCTTATGTAGGGAGAGACAACTAATTGCAGACACAGTTTTAGAGGATCCAAAGAAGGAAAGGCTGATGTGAGTGTATCTGTGTGCATAACGATATTCATAGTGCTCTTACGCATGAGTCCTACAGGAGTCTTCAAAATGGAAGGAAAGATTGTGTTAATACAGACTGAAATTCTATTAACTTATTATGCTTCCCTGCATTTTGAGTGAGAATAACGCAGTCTGAATCCCTGTTCCTTGCCTCCTACTACTAACTCCACAGAGATGAATCCCTATGGAAACCTACACAGGATTTTCTGGAGGAGTGTGGTAAAGAAAGTGGTGAGTGACACTGCTCGAACATCCCCCTCCTGTGTTCGCATGCCAGATGCAGAGCATACATAGAGGGATTCTCACTTCTCCTTTGTCACTGCTCAGACTTTTTTAGGCAGAATTTTACTCGAGCAAAATGACTGAAAATGTCTAGATGCAACAGGATTTACTCAAAGAAAAATATGTAGCAGTATTCAGCTTCAGAGTGGCAGAACAGCCTTGTCAGATGGCCGATTCACAGTCACCAGACAGTCCAGCATGACACCCTGGCATGGCATTGCTGTGTTTGTTCTGGTATTATGTCAGTATGGGGAACTCCTCCAGTTTTTCTTGGATCATCCCTAGAAGCTACTGAAGGACTTTCTTAATGACCGAGAACTTTTTCTGCACCGCCAAAGACTTTCTTAATTATATTCTTTCTCTTGGACCGCCTATGAGAGACTTGAAAATGTGGATTTCCTTTGCTCTATCTCCTTATGTTTTTCACCACTATGGTAAACAACAAAAGCTTATGAAACACCCTAATGGCCAGAAAATGTGGCACACATGCTTCAGGGAGCAAGTCATAACAGAACCTCTTTCAGCCTGTGCTTTGTGTATGAATAACTGTCCAAATAAATTAGTGTGACTGGGGAAAGTAAAACTTTTTCTTAGAGGCTGTAAAAATATCAGTCATACTTAAAAAGATAAAAACGCAAGATGTCCTCAGACTTTCTATAGCAGATCCACTGAAGGAAAAAAAAATCCTCCTGCTATGCATAAACATGACATAGCTTAAATAAAAATGTGTTTGCAGTCTTAGCACACGAATTTTGCCAGTGAAGTGTATTATCAGCTTGTCAAGCTGTTGCTGTCATGTTACATCTGATTACAAACTACGTCAAATACAACAAGAGAGGTAAAAGCCTTGAAACAATAAGTTTCTATCGGCTTGCTCACTCTGGCTACAGGCCCATCCAAACGGGCAGGATGGCTTTGCAGCTGCTGATAACTTATTTGATTAAACTGCTTTAGGGCATTTGAAGATGCTCTGAGTAGATTTTGCACTTGCAGCACAGCTGTTACGTGCATTTCACTCCCAGACTAGAGACATTTCCCCTCCAAATCCTACAGATCGACCAACAAAGGGCACTGCTTCCCTGAATGTGTTGTCAAGCGAGGAAGGATGTATCTGTGTTGAGGGTTGCCACAGATTTGCATGGAGCATTGATCAGAGACATTAGAGACACGAGTTAATAATTATCTTCCTGTATCAGGCCTCAGTAATGGCAGTAGGAATAACAGTTGGAAGTTCAAGTAACGTGCTTCTGTCAAGTATTTCTATCACAGTATTGTAGAGCTGACATTTATCTTTCAATACAACTTTTTTTCCCCTAAACACAGTCCTTAGTTAATTGCAGAGTAAAAGATGTAAAAACCAAGAATACTCATTTTTTTACACCCTTAGGTTCAAAAGGAACAAACAAGCTTCGAGAAATATAACCACATACCTAAAGAAAAGCAGTTTTATCTGACTACTACAAGAAGCAAATGGAAAGAAGTCTATAAATAAACATGATTCATTATTTATAAATGTCTAGAGATAAGAAATAATAATAATTCTCTGGTGTAGCACAAGCTGACGTATTTATTACTAAACATAGTGTACTTAACAACAAGAACTGTAAGACAACAGGCTGTTTTACTACTGCCTCTTAATGGGAATTACATGAATAATGAGTCTCAGGAGGCACTTACCAGTGATAAAGGTAAATATTGGCTCTAAAAAATGTCAGACAAGCTATTATACCTCTGTATTGCAAGCAGGCTATACAGATTATTAGCTATTATTTTGTTTTATTATATCTAGTATTTAATGGCCGGGAATGCATGTTTAAAAGATAAAAAGACTGATGATATTGGAAGGTACGGCCGGTGCAAATGGCAAATAATCACCCATATCTCTTCACATCATAACTGTGGCTGGATAGTGTGCATCACTAAAATGAAGAAAACTTGCTTCAAGGTCAGCGCAGTGAAGGATCTTGAACAGAAACTGACACAGCAGAAACTGAATTGTAATGCATCACGTCCACAGTCCCAGATAAAAAGAATGTATCTCATTTCTACTATTAGGAGTTTCTGTATAGCATCAGAAAAGAACTTGCCTAAGATTTCAGCTCTGCTACTTGAGGTATTAGGCAGTGTGGCAGCGCTCTGCATAGTAAGCCGGACACACTTCTCATCACCATACAGGGAGAAAAATAAGGACACCCTGAAACTTTGCCTATACTACACCAGAAGGAACTGAAGGCAAGAAGGCTGTAAAGTCAGAGGTCAAGTAGCTTAAAGCTAGGGAAAGTTGGAAAGCAGTGACGTGCAATTGTACGGTGGAAGAGAAGGTGATACCACAGATGCCACTCCACGACTCCTGGTCAGCCCAGGGCTTTGGCAGGAGCCAGTGCCTCTGTGCCCGAGCAGCCTGTGAAACGTTCCCCTGCCTGCTGCATTGCTCAGCTTCCCTTGTCCAGTCCCCACCGTGGCCCGAAGAGGGGTCTCCCTTCAGGAGTGACCTGAAACAGAGTAGGATTTTGCCTGCCACAGGTTTTTGGGGAAAAACCTAAGCCTTAGTGTGGGGCTGTCTCTGTGGTCCCTCAGAAGGGACACTGTTGCACCGTCAAACAGTAAGGCTAAAAAGGGCAGCAAGAAGATTGTCCTTGTCCGCTCCTTTCTCCAAAGGGGGACCAATGGTCCTCGCAGAAACCATCATTCCTTATGACTGAAAAAGTCTTATCAAATGTGCACTGTATTAATCTGATAATTTCCACAGTTAAGCTACTGTGTTTCAGATAGGCCAAGAAACCATTAACACTGGATGTATGCTGAGATCACTCCTCTGTCCAAGAAACTCTACAGACTTCCACGAATGAAAAAGGCACTGTTGATAACAGTAACTGCTAATTCATAATGCCTGGGATTTAGGAAACTGCTCATCTAAACATAACTTCCCGTCCGCTTCTGCACAATCAAAAGAAAAATATTCACCATGGTCACACCACCAGAACTGGGTGATCTAACCCAATGGCTAAGCTATAGTTTAACTCTCCAAGGACCTAAACTACTGAGTCTTTTTCTGGGTGAACATGGATGTCACTTTTTCTATAATTGCATTGCTTCATTGGTGAAACGGCGATAATGACGATTATCTGCTTAAAAATTCTCTGAATTCCTATTTCCTTCTTTAAACAAATAAAGTTTAAGGGGAAGAATTAGCTTGCATTTCATGGGTTTTTAAGAAATCAGGCAAGGATCCATGCACTCTGCTCTCCCAGACTTCTTGTATGACCTTTAGATTCTGCTGAGAAAAAATGTCACGTATCAGCTAGGTATTACTGCTATTAGCTATAAAGCAACTAGAGTTTACAGTGATTGATTGGGACTTCTCAGCAGCAACTGTTGTACAAAGAGGTAAGAGACAGATAATTAGAAAAAAAAGGGGGGAAATGGAAATCTCACCACAGTAATGGTTATGTTTGTGTATGCTGGAAGTCTCAGCAGTGGAATACGTAATTGATAGGCAAAAGTCTAGCAGCACTAGACAGTACTGTACAAGAATTTTGTGGCTAACAATTTTAAAAGAGAATTTTAAATAAAATAAGAATACATTTTATGGAGAACTTTTTCATCCCAGCGCGTTTCTAATAAAAAAAAATAATCTAAGACTTTTGAGATAAATGGTTCTCACACAGTTCATGAAATTCTTAGTAGAATAAGAATATGTTCAAAACAGCTTTGGGTTGCATGCTTACAGGGTAGACACATCCCTTGTCTTGCAGGAGATTTCTTCATAAAGAAGAAAGTTTCCTAAGTTTGAGTAGCCTCTGCGGTGACTGATTTACAGCTGTAATATATTTCCAAAGAACTGTCTCTGCTCACTCTGTTCATGAAGCTGTCATTTCTCATGCCCCAGAAATCACCAGTCTGACTTACATTTCTTCCGCCACTTGTGCCACTGCTGGCCAGTGCAGTGCAATAGGTCAAGGGACGTAGTTGTAAAGATATGCCAAGATGAGGAAAATCAAATTTGGAGCCCAAAAGGCAAAATTACTGATGCAGAAGATTACTAAATACAACCAGTTGCCTTATGGCACTTGACTCTTTCAATGAGGACACTGTGAGGATACTATTCAGTAAATATGAAATAAGGTCTTATAGCAAGTCAGAAATAATAAGATTATTTTTTTTCATTACTCCTAATTATTATTTGCTCGGGGGGAAAATGGTAGAGTGTTTATCTGTATAAAATACATTAAAAATATTTCTATGGCTAACATTACAAAAACAGTGAAAAAGCTGCTGACCCTTAGACAAATTTTTATCAGCTCTGGGATTCTGCCAAGGGCAGGATGTCCTTGGGGAAAATAACTACGTCTTAAATACATATATTTAAAGTTTAAATTCTGGGATAATGAGGGGGATCTCTCAACCTTAATGAAACAGTCCTAAACCTCTAATCAAATTATTAGAATGCTATTAATAGACTTTTTTTAACGTGGGCATATTTTATACACACATATGTATGCATTCTCTCCCCAGCTTCAAGTGGTTCTTCTTTCTGCTGTAGCTCCAGTGTTAATTCACACTTAAACTTTGTTGTCTAGTCACCCACTAACCCAATAGGGATCATGTAGAGGATGCCATATTACATGATTTCCTGAGAAGTGCGAATAGTGCCACAATTCCTCCTAAACTTTGTGGAAATCAATGGAAAGTTTTGGGTTTGGCACCCACTTCAAACTTACTTTCCTTTTTTCTCAAAGCAGTTGAGTGCATTAGAAGCTCAGGTACAACATCACACTACTCTATGGCTGCACCATCTGCTAAGATGGTGAGATTTGATTTATTTTAAGTTTAAGTCTCTTTATTAAGTTCTTCTCATAGACTTCAGTGGTGAACCAGATCACATAATCTGAAAGTTTACCTTTTTTGCCTCATTCAAATTATTAACATTTTGATAACAAAGTACAAGATCCTCTAAAAGTGATTTTTCTGATACAGTGTTTATTCATGTGTAGTACTATAAATATCTTTAGTACCCAAAACCAGCATGCTTGGGTGTGACTGCTCAGTGCCACTGAGACACAGGCATGCAACCACTGTCACCGCTGTATCTTGCAGTCCCGTTTCACCCGCCCGCCTGGAGCACACCTCTGATAGGCTGTCAATGCATTGGGCTAAGTAAGCTGCACGTTTCATCACAGCTGGGGGGAATCCATCTCTGTATTTGCGGCCTGAACTGTAACCACAATTTTAAAGGAGCCAGACTGAACATCCTATGAGCGATGCACATCTCAGTAACCCCCAAAACTTCTTTCTAATTTCCCACAGAAATAAATAGTGAGCTATTCAAACATGTGCATAGCAATTATATACCTACCTGAAGTCTGATTCTAAATGGATATTTAAACTTCTTACAGGTGCAGAGCCCTTCATGCTGCTTCGCTACACTCATTTACTATCTTTCCTTCCTCCTTTGTCTACAAAGTAACTGTCTTACTATATGGGCATACTTGGTTTTATGGTCTTGAGG
Organism: Falco naumanni; assembly: GCF_017639655.2. Taxonomy (NCBI): domain Eukaryota; kingdom Metazoa; phylum Chordata; class Aves; order Falconiformes; family Falconidae; genus Falco; species Falco naumanni. The sequence goes on from NC_054061.1 coordinate 13,942,064, forward strand.
TTTTCAACAAACCTGTTTTTCAAGCTGTGTCTTAGGTAGACAGAGTCATCACTTGAACTGGGAAAATTAAGGTGGCCAGATATGATGACTGGGCACGTGATTGCCAGATCTCTCTTCCTTAACTGTGGTTAACCACTGAAATGTGGGTGCCTAAACGAGTTCAGGTCTTGGACCATGTAGGCTGAGATGTACTTATTATTTTAACAAGCTATGTTGAAAGTGAAAAAATAAGTCATGGAAATATGTTTGTGTGATATTAACAGAACATTTCAGCTAGAATTTCTTGCAGATCCCCTCTATTTTGCTAAGCCTTCAATTACCTGTTTTTCTTTCACTCTTACTTTTGCCAAGAATTATTATGGTTAGTCATAGGGAATAGACTCAGGACAAAAGTGAGCTGACAGATTGTGTTGTGCCACAAGGGGCTGTGGGATTAAAAAACACAAGGAGTTTGTGGCAAGATTTAGTGGCTGCAGGCAACCTATGTCAGGATTAGAGAGCAAGAGTCCTAGACAGCAGTGCCCCAGAGCTGTGACTTGTAACAACTGTATATGGCCTAAATTCCAAAAAAACCCCCATTTAGTCATCTCTGATCTAGTCAAAGGAGACAGCAAAATATAGAAAGAAATAACTAAGTAGCTGGTGCCCTCCTGCCCATTCTGAGCAACTTTGAGCACTTTATCCTAACACTGCCTTAGGATTTGACAAAAAAAAAAATATTAGCATTTAGAGCAAAAGTGGTTTGTTATTCTCTGTAAGATGTTGGTACACATCACCAGACTAGATCTTTGGCAGGAGTAACATGAATGCTCCCCCCTGCCCTCCCCACCCCACTCTTTTTTTCTTTTTAATATACTTTTCCTCCATATGGTAAATTCCACTTGGACACAAGAAATGTGAAAGAAAGGAGGGGAAGATCATGGCTTTTGCTTTAATTATACTAGGAAATTACCCCAGGGTTTACAGTTGATAGTCACCCTGTAAGTATCATTCCTTCCACAAGCATCCAGCAAGGGAAGCAGTAATTTGCAAAGATGAGTAGGGAGGGAGAAAAGGGTACTTTCAGTTTCACTAAATGAAATACCTAAGAAAAACAATGCTTACTCATGTCTCATTTGAGATCTAGCAATGCTAACACCCCACACTACAGAAAACAGTAATTGTATAGTTCTCTTAATCATGATTTACAATTGTTGGTGCTGTTTAAGGTCTTGAAATGGTGAGCTATTTAGTATTATAACAAAGGATAAGCTAACAGATATTTCTGTCTAGGTCATTTAGACTGCTTTTTTCCTAGTGCATGAAATGAGTTTGCCCCTAATGAGTGTTGAACAAATACTGGAATTTACTTTTATTAGATCATACTTAATGAATAGGTACTTTGAATACCAAGCTTCTTGGAGTCCAAGTCTTTATGAGTCAATAATTTACAGCTTGAGAAACTTGAATTAGGAATATCCATGTACTATTGCTCTAGTCTCAACCAAGCACAGCTGCACCGTATGATATGTAAGTTCTGAGCTATCACTATAAAACCCAGCCTGTTAGATACCGAAATATAAAATCTCACTAGTTGCACTCATAAGGGGGTTTCTGCAGATTTTAAGAAACAGATGTACTTCATTTTGAACTAACATTCTTGCTCTAAAAGAGTTGCGATGAGGAACTGTAGGAATTTTATTTCAAAGTGAATACAGAATATAAGATGCTATGAAAAGAAGCGTGGAAGTCTAAGTTTGAGGACTAAAAGGCAAGGTTGTTAATGTAATAGTTATTAAAGCGGTGTCAAGTGACTCACAGGAAATAAATAGCTGACTGAAAAGTTCCTGCTCAACTTCTATGAATAAATAAAATTTATTGTAAATATTAGGTATATTCTGCTATATATAAACAAATTCTCACACCTGCAGCCTGTCTTGTTTTATACTGAATAGTATAAAAAGCATATTATGCAGAAAAGACAAAAAGCTGAACAGTGAGGCATGCCAGGGCCGGGGAGGAAGCAGCACAGTATTGGATTTCAGGGATCTGGCTGGAAAGGAAAGTACTAAGACATGAAAAAAGCCCTACGTGCAAGAAAAGGAAGACTCCAAGGGGCTGCAGCAGAAAGAAGGTACAGACTCCCATTCCCCAATAAAGAGATTTGAGGATGTCCATGTACATTCCAGGAGTTCACTATTTAGCTGTATTGGCATGCCTTCATTTTTGAGTCATGTTGAGAAACCAAGATCTAAGCAGTGATTTCCTCTAAGAAGTCAGGCCCCTCTCCAGCTACATCGCAAAACTTTTGTCACTGTAGTAATTGAGCCAAACTAATTCAAATTGTATTTAGTTCCCAATTTATTTGGAGGAAAGACAACTGGAAAAAGGAAAATAGTCCCTACACCTTATTCAAGGTAATAGCCACTATCACCTCCTACGTGGCCAAAAGATCTGATAAGAAACTGCAGTTCAAATTAGGAAAATCAGTTTGAACCATCCAACATTAGACCTGCATTCAGAGTTGGAAATTATATGGGTTATAGCTGTGGGCTTTTTGCACCTCAGCATTGAGCAGAGATTTGAATAATTTGATACAGTTTGCAGATTGAAAGCATGATGCTGAGTCATGTGTGAAAAAAAGTGTGTGCTGGAATCAAGCTGAGATACAAGTGAGAGGTTTTCAAGTGAAGTAACATTTTCAGCTGTAGAGAATTGGAGAATTTCAGGGAGACTCTGTGACTCTTTTCATAACTTGGGTGGCAATTTTTAGGCAAAAATCTATCTTCATAATCTTATGAGGTGATTAAAGACAAAGCCTCAATTAATGAGGATTGTTATAATATGATTTGAAGTGGATTATAGTATCATTTTACTTCCTGGGCTTGGATGATGGAAGTGGCAGATAAATGCAGATACAAGTAGGATCCTTTTATTAAGCAATAAAAAGAAAACCTACAAGCCAAAACTGGGAAGGTAAAACAGAAAAGCAAGCAAGAAAATTACTGAATGAGGTCTAGGCTTGTGCTGCTGCATACTGACCAGGGTAGGGATTTGGGAGCTGCTACTGAAAATTTACGAAGTTCACTCCAGTGCACTGCTGTCATGAAGGAGAAAAATGAAAATCAGAATCAAAGCTCCGAAGAGACAGAATTGGAATATAAATCAGAAAAAGAATTGGTGGTGGTGTTAGTTTTATTGTCACCTATAGCACTAGGACGTAAATACAGAAATTCTGTTAATCTCTCAAAGAGAAACTTGAGACAAGGAATAAGAAGAGGTTACTCAGCAGTGGCTGAGTAGCATAACTAAACATACACCTCCAAGCTAATGAAAATTACTTTTTTAAAAAAAAAAAGTTAAAAAATGAAAAAGTGTCACTGGTAGAAAAGAAAAGATTAAAATGTGACAAGAACAAGGAAATATGTGCAGCAGTTCAGATAACGAAACATAAAATGACAAGTCACCTGTTTCATTATGAGGGTGTAATCAAGCAAGTTAACTATTAACTAAAGTCAACCAATTAATATTATGCAGAAAACTCAAATTAATTGGCCTACCGGGATATTTTCTGTAAAAGGTAGAATTATTATCAGAAAAGCCACATTCCTAATCCAAAGTGAAGGCTATTAATCTACTTTACCACCAAATCCTGCTGACATGCAAAGTGTAAACCTCAAAGGGCTGATTCTTGTTCATTTTACAGACTGCTAAGAAGCAAACTGGTCTGGGAGTCCTTGTTGTACATCATCTTGATTGATGACCAGTTAATTCCAGTTAAAGATATTTGTAAATATTTATTTAGCTATATATGTTTATTTGGTCTGCCTTGGGTGAAACATGAGGTTCAACTGGCAAAATAGATGTCCAGAACCCCGGACAATACTGTGGCTCAGTTTAAATGGGCACTGTACAAACGAGAGGTCTTCAGGAAACCAGCGTGAGCAAAGCAAGAGAAAGAAAGGTTAAAAAGAGAATCAGACACACAGGTAAGAGGAGAGCAAATCAATACCAGAAAGAGAAGCAGATGATCTGAGTCTTGCCCAGTGTCTCCTCTATACAATGCTGTATCTCCATCATACTCAGAATACAAAATTTATATCTTAGGTTCTCTCTTTTTTCTTATTTTTCTTCTCCCCCTTTTTTCCCCCCCTTCCCTCACTGTCCCAGTTGTTGCTTTTTCCTTGTTTTTTTCAGGCACTGGAAGGTGGCTAGACAACAGACTGAAGGCTCACTCTCCAGCTTTGCTGGAACAATCATCCAAATATTCGAAAGGGATTGCATATAACCTCTCTATAAAATTAATTTTCCCTTCCCCCAACAGACCCTTGCCACTCTGAAATACAAAATAAGTCTCTCCTGAATCCCCATAATAATGAAAGTGCTATAGCCCTTGTTACAAATAGATTTAAGTGATCTCAGCTCACTTGTTGCACCACTCTACCAGATAAGCTTGCTATCACAAAGGGATTATCATAAATGGCCTGGAAAATTATGTTAACCCACAATGGCTGCAGTGTTGTTATAAAGCAAGACACCTTAAAGTAGTTATTTCTATTTTTAACACTCATTTATAAGACAGAAAATCTGTACTTGGGGAGTTCTTTTTTGTCCTTTTTTTTCCCCCTCCACATCTTATTTATCTTACAGAACAGGGACATTTCTAAGAAAATAATAGATGTTCTCTAAAAAAGTTCAAACCCCCCCCAACTTTAAAAACTTCTTTCCTAATTTTGACTTTAAGATAACAGAAGTCAAGCAGAAGTTCTAAGGCATTTTCTTCAACATATAACAGAATCCATTATTATTAGCTTGTGATTGACAGCTGTCAGACGAGTTCATAATCAGGATTCTGTATAACAGATATTTAACGAGACTAATGGAGAAAAAAGCCATAGAAAACTGAATTTTGTTAAGTAATCAGGCTACTGTTAGTTCATTGAGACTTTTCAGTCTGCTGCATGTGCTTCTTTATTGATTTCTAAGACAGGGATGCAAAGAAGTAGTTCGGTTTTCCATACCAGAGACATCTAGTGAAGTTTATAGATAAATGAAATCATCCAGGAATGAAAAATTGGATGAGTTCACCTAACAGAGGTTGCATACTTCAGAAGTAATCTGTGAAATAGCTTCAAATACTGAACAGAGCATATATACTCAAATAGGTAAAAGACATGTAGCATAATTTCACAAACAATAGAAAGGGAACTTAATACTGGAAATCAACACTTCTAAAATTAAGAGTGCCTTGCTCTGCCACACTTTTGATAATGCAAGATTTTATCTGTTTATTCAAACAAAGGAAAGTTAGAAGGGAACTGCCACCTGTTCTTTCTGAACACCTCATAATTCACCCCTGAGATAATTCATTCTTCCTCCCTTTATTGTTGTTCATATCACAACCAGAGCCTGTCCTACATTGTGCCAGGTACTGCTCAAACAGGCTGAAGAAATGAGCATGGTCTCACTGTGTTTTCAAGCCAACGTTCAAAACTAGTGCCAGCTGTTTTGGCACAAAAAAACATTATATGCTTAAGGATCACCAACTGCATTTTCACACCTTCTCTAATTCCCTGCCTGCAACAACCGGTTCACTAGAGCACAGAGTGATGTTTAAATTGCTACACTTTAGAAATCCTGAGCTTTGAATCTGGCGACCAATGACAAGTCTACAAGAACCAGCTCAGTCCCCACAGGAAACAGAGAAGCTGTCATGGAGTAACAATTACAGTTAAGATCATCTAATTCTGGGCTGAGAGCAATGGCCCTAACTATCACTTTCTTTGCTTAAAAATTACCTCTGTGTTAGCTCCCCTCTTACAAGCGTTCCCATGTGGAGAGAAAGAAAAAGCTAAGTATTCTGAAGGTGACAACTAGACACGGTTTGAGAATGGCTTTGTCTTACTGTGCCGATTTCACTGTGCTCCTAATTGTAGCATCAGTAGTCATAATTAAAATGTCACCAAGAAATTAAAAATGTTCCTACTCAGCAACACAAATAAAGCTCTGTTTATTCAACCAGGAGAAGGATTTTTGACATAAAATACCCTTCTCACACATATTTAATGAGCTCACTTTCTAGGGAGGATTAACTGATAGGATATTTGGATGGAACTTAATTATTCTTAGTGAGATAAAGTAACAAATTAGGGTAGCCCGTGTGGATTAGTAAATAAGTAATTTATTTTTCTATAATTAAGACCTAACTTAGAGCACCAAGTAAGATGAGTTGTCTTATCAAGAGACTGTAAGCTCCATTTTCCCCAGCATTCTTGAGTTCCAGCATGTTAGTTTATAATCCAGAATTTAAGGGCATTTAAGAAAGAGGGAAAGAAACAGTTAGAAAATTACTGGTTAAAAAAATGCTATAAGTTTTCATGATAAATATTTATGTATGAAGCAGATTTTCTATTTAGTTTTTAGAAGCATTTGAGCTGAAGAGGGTCAACTATTTTCAGAATCACAAGACAACAATATGATAGTCTTTTGTGTCCATTCCTTTATTTGTGATAGTTGTTTTCTTAAGATAAAGAGGTAAGTATAAATCACCTATTATCTATATAATCATAAATAGTTAACAGATGTTGTGTAAACATTCAAACACCAGTAATACTCGATTGTATATGATCACTCATTATCCCCATCACAAGGCTAGAGGCCATAGGCACAAATTTGGAGATTTTCTACGGTTTTCTTCCTGAGATTTTAAAATCTTATTTCATAAAATATTCCAGATCAATGAAGGCTCTTATTTTATCTAGATCACCCACATTCAGCTTGTTTTTAAGCTGCATACCTATGGCTGGAATTCATAAACCACATTGCATCATAACACAAACACCAGATCATGTTAAAGAAAATCGGGAATTTTTCAGTTCAGTCTCATTTGACCTGAAGAGGCCCATAGTTTAAAGCCTACTCCATAACATTTTGAGTAGTTATACGCTTGGAGCTATTGAGCAACACTTTAGCCATACCTTGATTTATTCAGGACTTAAAGCAATCAGGAAAGTCATCAGCATCCACAGCCCCTACCATTTTGCTCCTCCAGGGAGCCAGAGGGACTGTGCAGAACAGTCAATAACACAAGTTCGTATCCTAAGACTCTCTTTGTGCTACAGCATTCACATTTACATTTGTAATCAAGCTGTTAGCTGTCATTTCTGAAAACAAGTACAAAAATAACGACTGATCATGTAAATTAGAACATCTCATAATTTGTGTACACTTTCTAAATATATCATAGGATGCAGTCTACTCGTGGCAGGAAGGTGGGAAAGGTCACACTGTTCCCAGTGCCGTGTACCATTAGAATTTGAGGAGCTGCAGTATTGCCGTCCCCCCTGCCCCTTTTAACACCCAACAATAACCATTGCAAAAAGGACATAACTACTGCCTTCTGACGTTCAGGAAGGCTGCTGTTTTACTGTTTTCTTTAATTATCAGGGTTTTTAGCTTCAGATTCTTTACCTTCTGGTATTTTTCTCATAAACTCTGTGTTGCTGACAACTAACCAACCAGCTGGGTGCAATGATTAAGCTACTGTGACACTCAAAGAGTTAAAGAACATTAGCCATAAATGCTACAAAGACAGTAGATGTATTTGACTTTCACCGTTTCCACTGAAGCCCCAGTACCCAAATGACCACAACACCTAGATGATACTTCTCTCTGATACTTTCATACCTTGTCTCCAAAGCTCCTCTGGTTTTAATCATCCTTGTTTGTTTTGGTCTGTACAAGTGGATGTAATGTCCTGAAAACGATCCCTCAAGTTCCCAGTCTGTTTGATTCTTTCAGGAGATGGCACAAAACTGGATGTTTTAGAAATGTCATGTCTGTATTAGACAAACTACTCAGCAATCAGTCAACAGTACAGCGCCAGAGAGGGAGGCAAATGATCGCCTCCAACCTGGTTTCACATTGCTACCTTCCTTTCCACAGGCAAACATAAATCAACCTTACGTGTAATTAGTTATTTAGCTTAAATCAATTAGCATATTCAAGTCATATTTAGCTGTATCCAACTGCAGCAATATTTTTTCTATAAATTATTACTTTTCTACAAGACAAACCCATTTGTCTTATGGTGAGCTACAGCTCCCCTACCACAAAATATCATTTCAACAACCGTTACTTTACAGGTGTTTGCTGTTTCCCCCCCTAAAGCTTCAATACTTTTTTCTCAGAGCTAACTGCAGCCAAAGCGGCCCCATGTCTATAACCATACACCTTGTTTCTGCTGGGGCTTCATGTTGCCAACAAGCACCAGTGACAAATAAAGCAGTAGAGTACAGTCCAGTCACCACAGGGACGATACATGAAGGGACCATACTGGTTTTGGCTGTGACATTATCCTATTCAGTTCATAACCTACAATAACTCTTAAGTTACTTCTCAGAGACAGTACCCCACTCTTCCAGGACGTGACACGGTTGTATTGCTAGGTATCTAAAGTAACCCTAATAAAATGCTTATTGCTCCTTCATAACCTTCATCTAAAGAATTCGGATAATTCTGTAGTAGTGAATTTTCCTATCCTTTCTTTACTACCTTCTTTTTTATTGTCTCATACACAAACCCTGCTAGGTAATTATTTTATATTCTCTTCTTGGATCACAGAAGCACATAAGTCTGTGAGGAATTGTTGTGGGAACTCATTAAGAACTCATCTTTTCCATGATCTACGTTTTATTTCCTACTTTTGCTTTGAAAATATTAGTATTCAATTTTTTTAAAATAACTTTTGAAGACCCATCTTGATTTTCTATTGTAAAAACTTGCAATAAAAAATACAGTATGCTACCAAGCTAAATACCTTCTACAAACCAAGTAAGACATCAGAGTTCTACATGAACTTATTTACACTCTCTGTAGCTCTTTAGAAAATTGTATTTATTAAATACTTCATATATTTGAAAGTCTTATTTTTGTTCCAACAAAAATCTCATTAAACTGGAATATATTCTGAAAATTCTTTCTCGTCAAGTGTGTTCTGTGGTTTTGACAAGTATATCTTTCCAGACATTGCAGACTATTTTGCTCTTTTGGTGAGGGAAATCAAACAATCCAAGTGATTCTAATGAGGAACTACTCCCCCAGAATATGCTGCATCTCATCTCAGAGAGAATCTTTGTCTGCAAGACCTAGACTGCAGGTCTACGTTTTTTCCCATGTTACAGCTTATCTTGTGTATACTGTGTATTCTTATTCTTTCATTAAACTAAAGAACTTTTTCATAAAAAGCAAAGCTGCACATTACTAGGTGCGTAACGATGACCTGCTTGCATTAAAGAATTGCTTAGCAGGTAACTATATAATGTCTTACTCTCCAGGGAAGTGAACGAGCAGAGGTAAGTTGCAACACATTTAGATTGTACGTGCTTATGAAACCCTCCCCAACTGTTTATTTTAACTCCTTACTATAGGTACAAAAAACTATCTCAAGCATAGGAAAGCAGAATAAACAAATTTCAAAGACAGAGGGAGTAATGACAATTAATTGTGGTCTTTTTGTTAACACAAAATTCTCTAAGTGAATATGGGGCAGAGTTGTAGAATCAAACCACTGTCATACAGTCAGTGGTTAATCTGGTTCCTCTGACATTTTCCATGTATATATGGCAGTATCTATTGACTTAGCATAGAAATCATAATTTAGCAGTTATTCTTTAGGATGATCATATGTTCAAATCTTTTTTTATATTTATGACCAGGTTGATGAAAAATAGACTAAATTTTTCAGTTGCATTTCCTCTCTCTATAATATAACAATCACCTTCTTGTCTTAGTGGAACTAGATGATACAGGTTCTAGGGTAAGATAAAATACATAAGCCCAATATTATGAAAATAGATTGTTTAACAGATTTGCAAACATATCAACTAACTTCCAATTTCCTTGGAAGTTTGATTGCAAACATGTTATTCAGCATCCCATTTGACTTGTCTTCCCCAACACACGCACTATTACAACATTCAAAAAAAAATCAATACCCAAAGATACTATCTCCTTATACACAAACTTGCTTTCAACTGTCTTCATTCCTGCCCACTTTTTGCATTTTAACTTTAGTGCTATCATTTTGGAAGAAGAAAAAAAAAATTGCAACTTTGGTTTATGAGCAGACACAATATGCAAAAGTTTCTGGTCAAAATAACTTAATTCAAATTATTTAAACAGGACTGGAGAAAATAAAGCTGCTCAGACTACTGTAATAGATGGTGAGGAAAAGGCTTCTAGTATATTGCATAGCGAGAAAGACAAGAAATCGGAGCGTTAGCAATGCAATAAATCTACTAATTTTTTGTAGACAGAGTCTGGACCTGCAAAATTATTGCAAAAATCTATCAAGTCCAAATTAATAGTGCTTTATGTTTACTTACACCCGGTAAAAAGATTTCAGAAAATACTGGGCAAGAATAAACCAGAGCGTGTGCCTCCTCTGCAGTCAATTTCTGAACAGCGTTACTAATTTTAAATAAATTTTTCCCTATTGAAAGGAATTTTTAGTTTTAGTCTAGTTCCTCACTAAGAGATTCACACAACATAGATGCTCAGATAATTCAGTCAGACTTACACAAATAAGTAAGGTATGTTCCCCCCAAAAAAATTATCAAAAGATGATCCTGAATCTGTCGATATCATTAATAAAATGTGACTTGCAATAAACCTGTTATTGACCCAATAGATAATGTGTGCAATTTGCATTGCAATGGAAAAAAAAATATTCTAAACTATTTCCTCCTCTTCAATCATGATTTTAAGTTGAGACAGTGAGATCCACACAGGAATCTGTTTTAATTCTTCCCAGTTTTGACATAATGTAAAGGGATAAAGACCATCTAGTTGCCCATCCTGGCAAGCAACTGAGATGAAAACACATTAGACGAGCTTCAGGTTGGAAACCTGTTGTGGTGAGACCCAGTAACACCTGCAGAAGGAACCTGGCTATGAGATCAAGAGCACAGAAGCACCTTGTGGGAGCACAGGAGCTGGCAAAGCCTGCAGCAGCTGTGCACAGGCCTGGGGACAGTCTGGGGGGGGACAGAGGGCCCAAGAGCTTCAGGTTCCTTTTGCCCTTGTGCAGGTCCAAACTACCTCCTCCTGCTTATTCCCAGCAATTCCATACGCTTCTGCATATTTAACTTGCATTTCCCGTGCTTATTTAAAACAAAATTGGGGTAAAATACTAGGCAATTTTATGTGGCTGAAACAGAATAATAATAATAAAAAAAAAAAAAATCAAAAGAAAAAAAACCTCCAAGAAGAATCCTTCCTTGGAGAAAAGATTGACTGCTCTAGTAAGAAATTATACAGGGAAAGGCCAGCGTGGAAGAACGCGTGGCAAGCCGGTGAAGGCAATATGAGAATCTGTTTGCATGTAGCACTTTTAAGTTTTGGTGAATTTGAGCTTCTTAGTACCTGTATAAACATGGATATAAGTTTTTTTTCACAGATTGCAGCTCAGATTTCAGGAGGAATGAGTCCAGCAAAACACTCAATTCATAATGTTAGAGCCCTGACTCGTGTTAGTCAGAAGTAACTGTAGTAGGCTCTCACAATATATTTATGGCTCCATTAAAAACCAATCAGAACCTAAGCTAGGGTAATGAATGGTGTCACACTGTTAGTGCAATGATAACATATTTCTAATAAATTTATATGGTTTCCCTGTATTTTAGAAGGATTTTATACAGTTTGTAAATTTTACACAGTTTTTGAAAATCCAGGAATCATTGAAAAAATGCTCATTTTCCTTCCCAAAACAACAACCTGTAGGATTCCTAGGTATGAGATTTTTTTTTTCCTTAATTTCTCTTCTTTCCAAAATTTGTTGCATCAGCTTTTAAGGGACACAATCTTTTCAGAACAAGTTGTATCACAGTAGTGGTTGCAAGAACTACTTATAGAAATCTTTGCTCTATTGGAAAAGGGGATATAAATGAGAGGAAGGAGACTTTTCAATCCAATTCATAAGTAGTCTATCATAATCTATTCTGCTCAAGCCTGAACAGTGTCACCATGCCCCTCTATTTTGAACTTGTCACTTAGGGCAACCAGACAGATTATTGATCTCTTCATCAGGTATCTCAGTGTCAACTTTGATTAATTACTTGTGTTTCTTTCTGGCAGTAAGGATATTTCTGAACTGCAGACAGATGAGATGATGCTGTGAGATGCTGCTCCACACTCATGAGTGCTCACCTGAACACCTGGGCAGCCCCTAGGAAGGTCCAGCCACCACGTTTTGGCACACTTGCACTTGTACCTCATTTGAAATCTGAGCAACTATTAAAGCATTCAAATCAATGTCAACTCGAGTGGTAAAAGAAGTTAAGCTTTTAGAATCCTTCCAAATTTCAAAAGTACAGCTGAGAGAACTTTCCGTATCTCATTAATCACTCACCGAATTAAAACTAGGGCATGATTAAAAAAAAATTCACTAAAACAAGGCTTTGCTCAAAAAATATTCAGAAGTCACACGAATAATTTTGTTGTTGCTGTTGCTGATTTTAGAAAAGTTCCAGCCGATATAACCAGGAATTTCAGTGAGACTATTGTCCAACAGAAGTATTTATTAACTCTTTGGATGACTTGGAAGACCAGGAGCCATACGGAAATATAAGAAACTCAACCTGACAGAAGGGGACACAAAATACCAGCCTCCCCTTAGGAACCACTGGACCTTTGTGAAAAGCTAAGGATTTAGAAGTGCCATCAAGGAATATCCTCAGTTTTCCTTTTCCTAGAATAGGAAGACATCCTCTTCTCTGGGAGATGCTATTAGACATTCTTTCTAGTCTTTTTCCTTTTTTACCTGTTTTTGTTTTATTCTAGCCAGTTTATTTCCTCTGGGGAAGGGATTGTTTTCCTTCCACTTTTACTTAGCTGCATGCCATGAAACCAAGTTATCACTGCTAAGTGAATCAAAATTAATGCAGTGCTTCAGTTTTCACTTCACTAAGGCTCGTGCCCAGGAGCCAACACTGTACCCACTGAACGTTAAGTGGCTCAAAAGGTTCCCAAAACCACGGCAGGGTCAGGAACAGAAGACTGAAAGGCTGAGGCTGCGTGGGTGGAGGTCAGAGTGAAGAAAAGAAAGAAACTTTGCCCACTATGTGAAATCAAATAGTAAGTATCAAATATGTGATTATCAACTAGCTACACAGGGAACAAATAGAAGAAAAATAACACACTAGAACACCTCTAATAGCTTGGTCATATTTTTATGAAGGCAGTGCTGTATATACATAGACCTAAATGTATCTGTCTCTTTTATTGCTTGGATCCCAAAGAAATATTATATAGTGTTTCAGTACTGTCTTTGGTGACCAGGGGAAATCACAATTCAGAAAAATTAATTCAGTGGATTTGAAAAAGGTTGAGGCTATCTCTTGTGAACTTTCCTGGTCCAAAAGTCCCCAAATATGTAGTTGATGCTCACAGTTCCACAAGTTTAATGCGTAATTTTTCTATTTCTAACCTGCAGTAGAATACATTAAACAAATCTAAGCAATCAGTGACTCTTTTTGAAATGCTATGATTCTCTTCTGGTCCTGGCCCCCCGCTCCCTGCAATCCCAATGTACGGAAAATCCCATTGACTGGACAACCTTTCTCAACCTCACCTCCTGAATTAATATTGCTGAAGAAAGGGACTTTTTGGAACCATGAGTTACTGTCAGCTCTGTTCTCACCTCATTGTGTCTCATTTCCAGCTTGCTCAAGCACACCAGCTTGCTAAGGTCATGTCAAACCTCACCGCTGCTATCCCCACACTATCCTTGACTGAGAAGAGTGGAAGAAAAGACAGTTAACACATAGTGGGGACAGATGAATTGGAAAACAGTGGGAAACAGAGGTTTACAGAAGGAACTTCAAAAAAGTAGTACAGTACACCTTATAAATGGGAAGTTTATTTGTGCAGATCTACTTAACGACAACTTATCTAACATCTTGATGCATAACTGTTTTAAATTTGCTATTTCCTTTGCAAAGAATTTTCCAAATTAAAAACAACCTCTCCAAATACCAGTAATCTCAAAGAACAAGACAAAATTCTCACTGATTTCCTGATTATAGCTGTTAACAGTGTTAACCCCTGTCACCACATTGTGAAAGAGTGATTTTGAGGTATGAAAGAAGGGAAAAAATTATTTTCCAAACATGTTTGCCAGTGGTTATGTCACTTGAAAGGTGATGCTGCTACCTTTACCATTATCCAACCAGATGTAGCCTTTTCCAAAACAGATATTTTTTTTTGCTTTTTAGCACTGATTTTATCTTTGATATAGACAAAGAGCAGAAAGCAGTTCATTATTAATTAATCCTACTTCACTCTGCCACATTCCTTAAACAGCTATATAATAAAAGAGATCCACCATTTCAGCATAGCAATCCTAAGTAATTCAGCAGCTTATAAAAATTAGCAGCAAAATGTTTTTTCAGTTTTAGTCATTTAGAGGAAAAGTAGATAGTTCATCACTGGACAATGCAACATTACAAAAAGACCAAAGCAACCAGATCCCAAACCATGATATTTTTTGTTTCTAATATTTAAATTACTTAAACAATTCAGTTTCTTTAGGAAAAAGTATTACTACTTTTACTCCACAACAAAGAACTGAGGTAGACTTTCCCTTACTTTCCCCGTTTCACAGATCTTTTTCAAATAGCAAACTCAAAAAGTGGAGAAAGTTGTGATTATACTGAAGTCAGCTACAAATTCCCATTGACTTTGACAGGATTTCATGTTTCACAGATGTTTACATGCATATATGCGTAATGCTATTCCTGAATTTCCTGTATTTCTGTAGGAACAGAAAGGAAGCATGAACAGGTAGACAGATCTTCACATTTCTCATAGTCCTTCTTCAAAAATTCATATATTTGAGTTTTTAACTTTGAAGTGTTTAGATTTTAGGGAGCAAATATGATTATTCTCTGGGAGACTAAAACCATCTTAATTTTTTCAGAAGCGTTCTACTTATATCAGTAAACTAATTATATGCAATTAGAACACAGCAGAAGACTCAAAGGGGAAGATGACAGAAAGCTACAAAATCATAATAGAAAGAAAGTGTAACCATTTTTAAACACAGCGTTCCATGTTTCAGTCTTGATTTTTTAAACCTTGCATTGTATAAAAAAATGTGATAATTTAACTTTGCTGAATGACTATAAATGAATATACATGTATACTTTAAATGCATTAACTTACAACTTCGTGTTTGTTTTCCATAAATATTCTAGCAAAGTAGCTTAATAGAAGAAAAATTGCAGAAGCTGCATTGCCAATATGAACATTACAGAGTATTAATAAAATTTTGGTCATGACAATAAAAGCATATATAGGAAGATTTTTGTTTTAATAGATATTCATATTTTTCCTGATCAAAAAGATAATTAAGTATTTGGGGTTAGATCAGTTAGATTAGAAAGTACCTGGAGCTTAAGTGACCTTCAGCATAGTTATGTAATTTTTTAAGAAAACCACTTTCTTTTCCTTTTTTGAAATAAATTCTACCACAGTTTTATCTGAGCCACTAGTAATGCAACACACTACGTGAGAGACCCAAATGACCTAGTTAAACAGCCAACAGTGAGATCCTGAAAGTCACATAAGTGTATTAATCCACAAGCCAAATTCCAGCCATTCACTTAAGCCCCAAAGCCTCATGATGTTTGCCGTGCAAACACACATATTGCCTGCCTCCCTCAAAAAAAACCTATAAAATACATTAACAGCATTCACGTAAGAGTAAAAATTCCCATTTGTGTGGTTTCAGTGATTTCAAAGAAGCTAAGCTCAATCACTCACTCAAGCCTCTGCTCCACTGCTGTATATCAAATGAGAGGACTGGTATAAGAAAAGAAAAAAACAGCATCAGTTAGGCTGAATATGGCTGTTCTCAACACCACATTTACAATTAATACTTTCTTTAAAGTTTCTACGACATAGATAATTACAGAAATACAATTTTTCTATTACTATTAAGGAAGAATCTTGGGAAACAAAGCAAAGACCCTGCTGTGGGCAGAGAAAGTCTGTGCTGCTCTTTACCCCTTGATGCAAAGGCTGGTATTGAAAAATGAAAACAGTAGCCTGGGGGCTGGGAACGTCATCTGTCTTCATTAACCACCATCTCCAGTGCTATGGACTCAGAGATCGCCTGAGGGGAAACAAAGTGCCACAGAAAAATCTTTTTCAAATAAATCACATTTTTAAAGAAACAAGTCAAGCACTCAAACAAATGGCAGCCAGCTGCTAGTGTTAAAAAAAGAAATCCAGCCTTTACTTTATATGTGTACTTTCCAAAGCTTTTCAGCTTGTAATGGGAAATTATTGCCATTTGGAAGGAAAAAGCAACCAGCAATAACAACCCTATTTGGCACCATCATACATTATATCCCAAATCAGGTCTTCTGGGGACAGGTATATGGTTTACTATTCTCATTCTAGACCAGTCAAAAAATTCTAGATGCACTCACAGGTGGGTGTGATAAAAGGATTTTAGTACTGCACAGTTTGGTGGCTTTCTATTGATCTGTGTCCTAGTGAATTTAAATGATGGTCTTTGTTTAGCAAATGATTCCTTTTAAAATTCGTATTTTAATTGTAGGAAAGCTAAATAAATGAATGCTGCTAGGTGACTTCACAGAGTGCAATGGAACTCCCATAACCTTCAAGTTTTGACTTCACATAAAATGTGAGAGGGCCTTACTGAGAGATTTTTGCCTCAAGCGCATAATTTGTTTAGAAACGCTGATTTTTCTCCAGAACTTCCAGGTATTGATTACTGATTTGAGAAAAGCCCAGAACCTGTAAGATATGGAAAATCACCTTGTCTTCCAAGTTATTAATCTCTGGAGAACCTATCTACCTTATTAAAATGTTATCCCTGATTTGGATCTTAGGTTTATGCAGTTACATTGTCCACATGGACTCACAGAATAATTGAGGTTGGAAAAAGACCTTGAAGTTCATCAAGTCCATCTGTGAACCCAGGACTGCCAAGTCCATCACTAAACCATATCTCCAAGTACCACATCTACGTGTTTTTAACGTGTGATTCCACCACCTCCCTGGGCAGCTTGTTCCAGTGCTTGACTACTCTTTCAGTGAAGAAATTACTTATAATACACAATCTAAGCCTCCCCTGGTGCAGCTGGAGGCTGTTTCCTCTTTTCCTGTTGCTTGTTATTGTGTCCTCTCATTTGTTATCATATAAGATAATTCTGGTGGACTAGTCCCCTACTATTAGGATTTTTTTTTATATGCATGTTTTATGTTTCTACCATGAATATTTCCATCTAGCTTTTATTTTCAGAAGTAACTCATAGCTTTCCTAACTTCTTTTCTCTCATTAAAAAAGTTAGATAAATTGAGCTTTTTGTTGTATAAAGAAAGCCCTCAAATGTTCTAATAAAGTGTGGTGAACAAGATTTAATATAAGAATAACTACTGAAAAAAATGTTTCAGGAGGCACTTGGTTGTGCACCTGTTTCCACAAAAAAATAACACCCTTGTTTAACTTCAGAATTTTTTTCCTTTGTTTGCTAAATCCCCTTTTCTAGCTGACATACATCTTGGTACCGTGACTATATTTCTGCCAGCTCACTATTAGCTGTCCAACCCCATTTACCTGCCAATCAAATCCCAAATGCTTCCACCTACTCAAGACCCTGAATGTATCTTTAGTATTCCTTTAGATCAGCGAACTGATCTTTCAGCTTCCAGTTTCAAGTGACTGTGCCATTTCGTTCCTTTGAGGAAGTCACAGTGAGACCAGAAAGGTATCTGAGCTGGAGCTCCCCTGTTTGGAGAGGTGTTGTCATGTTGCTCATGATGAGAAATCATTCTTAGAACATGCTTTTTTCTGGCATCCACCAGAAACGTGACTTGTTTCTAACATAAACACCTGTCATCTCATGGAGTGAGAAAAAGAGTAAGCTGTGCTCTGTGTGTGTGTGTGGGGGGAAAGACTAATACTTATTTTGTGGGTTTTAGCTGATGTGAGAGTCACCTCCACGTGACTGTTTCAGTGCTCTGCACAGACACACCACCTGCTCCACGCCCAGCGTGCAGCTGTGCAGGGGTTGTCTACTGGCTCAAACACTGCTTGTTGCAGAATTGTCCCTCAGCCTTTCCTAGTCTTCCAAAAAAGCTCCACCATACTATGACTGGGCTAGTAACTATCAAGATCTTCAGACATTTAGTAAAGACACAGCACCTTTGCTGTAGTCCTCGTTTTTCAAAGTATTTGCAGCACCCAAACCCAGCAGTTTGTCTTGCTGAATGTGGCCTTGAATTTAATTTTTAAAATAAAACTGACTAACCTCCCTTAGCTTAATGAGATGGAAGCAGAATCTGACAAAAATACGTAATTTGGCAGGGAAAGGAAGTTTTTACTTTTGCCAAAGAACAGACAAGCTTCTAAAATACAAGGCTTTTTGGATCATATTCCCCAAAATTCCGAGATTACACCAGGAGTCTTTGCGTGGCACTCCAGAAGTAGCTATTACTATAGTTTGCCAAAGATTTTTCTGAGAAATTTTTCTGTGTGTATACCTGGTTCTTTTGTAAGCCTGTTGTTCCTAAAAGAAGCTGGTCTGAGTAGGGTAAATTAATATAATTTGACCATAGCTGTATTGATTTTACAAACAGAAGTATCTGCTAAATCATGTGTGAACTGCTAACTGGCATCAGCATGAGAAACAGGTTTGTTCTGGCCAGTGGCATCGTGTAGAGCCATTCAGAATGTCCAAGAACAGGGTCAAGATACAAGTGAGTATGACTTATTTCAAAATGACAACAGTTCATATTTTAATCTCAGATTCAGTTGTACTTAACGTAAAATCTTGCTTTGCAATTTATAGTTTATCTCCCTACTTAGATATTTTTAAAAACTTATTCCCAACATCTAAAACAATAAAACAGGATTTTGTATGAACTAGCCCCAAGCTTTGTGCATGGCCCTGAGGAACCTACGTCTTGCATAACTTCGGCTGCACTTTTTCTTCCATCACAAATTCCTGCTGCATTTATGAAAAACTGGCAGTATCACGACCTCTGTTCCCAGCCAAGTTATAAGATAGGTGTGGGACTGGCTTTAAGTTCTTTAACTCCCTAATGCTCATTCGAGCTCTCCAGACTTAAAAAAAAAAAGTCTCGGCAAGCAAAAAAAAAAAAAGCCCAGTGTGCCACAGAAATAATAGCGCAGACGTGCAGCCTGTCTTTAGAGGGTTATAATTTCCCTGGGATCCAAACGCAGACAGAACTTGCTTTAACCAAGAAAGCCACCAACTTAGCAGTCTGAGTGTGAGTCTGTAGAAGACACGCTTAAAATATATGATGGATGAGTGTATGCAAAGATATGCCTTATAAATATATTATGTCTCACTCCAAGTTCCCAGAAGTTTCATTCAATACTATGATACAACTCAGTTTTGAAGCCTACACACCTTTTTGGTCTCTCAAAGTTCCTCACTGCAAAAGATAAACCCTAGGGACTCCCACTCAGCTCTGTCCAAACCAAGTCTTGGCACAGACACCATCATTAAAACATGGCAATCCTGTAAAATTCAACATTGATAAGAAACTGTGCTGTAGGATAACCAAGATATGCCTGGAAATGTAAAGACAAGGCATGCTCATGAAAGCATGCCACAAACATTTGGAGAATAAATCAACTCCTAAAAACTAAGGCAAACTAGAATAACATTGTGCTACTTGCTAGACCAACACAGTTAAAGGAGTTCCAACTTTAAACTCTCTAAATAAGTGGAAGCAAAGGGCAGAGTGTGAATGGTTGAACACAGAAGTGAGAGAGACAGACAGGTCTTTGTAGATCAAGTGACAAGTGAGAATTCAGTGCATGGTGTCTTTATGCCCACTCACTGCTCTCTCGAATGAGGTTGCCTTTTACACTATGGACAAAAAACCCAGGAAGTCTGACAGGTTGGCTTAAGCAACAAGTGCAGCAGCTTTCCAACTATGCTTTCAGTTCTATATTTCTGGCACTATCAGCTATGGACAGAAACAAAAATATTCTTCTGACAGTTATGTCAAAATTTTCTGTCCTGTACGTCTCACATTTAAACACTTTGGATGAAGTGGGGCTCCTTTAAAGGAGAGCAGGGAGTGTGCGGGAGTCATCTGCAAAAGTGTTAAAAATAGAACAAAAATGACATGAAATGAGAGTGCACATCTAATCACAACAGGAGTACATGGTAAACTGCAGACCTGGAGTCTCTGAAAATTTCACTGCTTTTGTCAAGTTAACAGCATAATCTTTTTCAGTGAAAGTGTTTCTACAGATATGAAAATTTCAATTTCATTAATCAGCTTATGCTTTTTGGAGAATCAGATAATTTGATCTTTGTTCATATGTCTAAAATATAGCATATTGCACTGCCCTTTATGAGCCAAGCTCACCTCATCTTATCCTTGCAGATATTTCTACTGAATTAAATGATGAAGAAGAGAAGTTTGATAGAAGTCACACTGCACAAAATACTGTTTTGGCAAAAGGTTTTGTCCAAAATACTAAGAATCAAAACTCTGTAGCTTTATTTTTACCATGTCAAAAACTGAAACAATGGCCAATCTGATTCAGACCACTATTTATAAAATGATACAGCAGTGACATTTAGACCTTAAATGTTGTTTATTGTCATGCAGGAAGTGATTATACAGCAAATACCTTGTCTTGACACTGCTTGTGGGAATTGGAAGATTTTGCTGGACTTAGCTCCTTTCCAGTTGAATTCTGTTCTTTATAGAACAGAACAGCCTAAAGCCGGTCTCTGCAGTCAGGATGCTAGTTGAGGAAAGACACCATTACCTACAGGGTATGCTGGTAAAGATAATATTTTATTTATAGAACGTTAACTGTTGTTGGAATGGTCCTCAACAGCCATGGTTTTTCTTGTGATTGTGCAGCTCTAAATGCAAAGTCTGGAGTGACATCTGTGGAAAATAAAACAAGTTTTCTCCAAACTATGCAGCAAGGCTGTAAGAATCAGTTATACAAGTGCTTTGGAAATGAGGAGAAATAATTGATGCTTGGCAAAGAGGAAGGTGACAAAGGGAGAAAAAAAAGACAGATTATCAAGTCAAAAGGGCAAACCAGGAAAAGGTCCTTTGCCCAGCTGGAGAATGGAATAGCACAAAGGAAAGAATTATTACAAAAATGCTCCTTACTTCACATGCTGCTCAGTAGAAGACACAAACATTGTTATAGGATGAACTGGGAAGTGAGAAGTACATGGTAGTTAAGTATTGACAGAAGTTTGCAATTAGTAGGTCCCACTCTATGATTAGTTTTGAAATGAAAGTAAGTCATCTATTGCTTTGCATTAGAAGAGATTTAAGTGACCCATTTCAGTACTAGAATTGGACAAGTTAATTGTAGCAAATATTAGTTTAATTCGTTCTTGTAAATTAATTTAATAGATGAATTAATTGAACTTATATCTAAGCTATACAAATTTGCTCATTTTAAATTATTTAGCAAATGGTTTATGTACTATAATTACACTGAATAAAAGGTAAATGTTTAAGTTCATCTAGACACCTTTGACATATTGACTCTATAAACAGAATGGCACAAATGTATTCTAATTCTGTTGGAAGTGGCCTTTTCCTATAATGCCTAGAGAGGAAGCTTACGTGCCTTTCAAACAGAGATGATTAAATAAATGGATTCTACTTAAGTCACTCCCTCCATGAACAGATGTTGAAGACTAGAGAGCTTTTCTCTTTGGGAGATCTAGCAAGTTATAAGGCCTGAAACCTGGTATGAGCAAACATTAACGAAATGCATATCAGTTGTACCACACCCTTGTTGAATGCTAGAGAAATTATACTTCATGACTATCCCTTACAGCATTTCTTACTCAAATTGTAAAAAATATTATCATCACTTCTCCTCAAGTACACTGTTATGGCTGCTGAAAAACCACATGCTGGTGGAACGGCATAATATGCCTGTTCCTGATTTAGTACTTTATCACCTTGTCCTCCAATTTATTTACTTAAATATTAGACCATTAGAGATCCAACCAGACCCTCATACACTGCTGTAGCTCAGTCAGTTCTCCGGATTTCAAAGAAGAATGAAAATAGAATTGGGCCTACTGTGTCTTAGCTGAAAATCACCAACTGTCTTCAAACCCTGACGTTAGCAACATATGCCATTTTTGTTTATCACAGCCATCCTCCTGGAATATTCAAGAGCCAAACGTATGTACATATTTTGACCAGGGAGTTGAAAACAACCATGAAAAAAATTAGCAAAGAGATCTGCCTTGTGTTAAATCTGCTTTTTGTCTTGCACAGCTCCCACTATGCAAATTAGTGATTATCTAATTAATTATATACATCACAGGATTCCAAGAAGGGGTGGAGTATCTCAATATAAAGTCATAGACGCTTCTTTTGACAGTCTTCAGCCCAGAGACATCAGGTATGAGCAGCTTTGTGATTATGTCCATCTGCTAAAGTAACCCCTCTGAGATTATCACGGCTGGATGGGAAGCAGCAGTCCCCAGGCAGCTCTTATTTACACCTGGGATGGAAGTGCCCAGCAGTAGCATTGTGATGGAAACCGCCTTCCCCATAACTGCTGTCTGATTCTTTGCCAAGTGTAGTTCCACTGATTCAAAGAGCCCCGAAAACTTACCATACTTCTTTTGTACAACATATGAAAGTCTTTAGTCGCAGCTTGTAGAAACCACTTAGTGATAACTCATTAGATTACCTAACTATTTATTTTAACACGCTGTGTTTATTTCAAATTTGTTTCAAGGTGACTTTGCTCTATATTAAAAAGAAAGAAAGCAACAACAAAAAAAAGAATAAAAGCCTAACAGTCTCTCCCTATCAACCTGCTACAGGCTGCTGTCTCCAGCCAGCCCATTCTTTTATTGGCAACAGCTCGAATTAAAACACGTTCATCTGTTTGTTGAGAACATTTTGTCAGCTTAGATTAAGATTCTGTTTTGTCATCCTTACCCAGACCAGTGAGTAGAGGCATGCATTCAGCTGAAGAGGTGAAAAAGGACTGGGATCTACAGGACTGGAATCTATAAGACTTTATTATAAGCTAGATATTGAATTTAGCCTAGCCATCTTTTCACTGTGTAAATGCTCACTGCATACAGATTTGCCTTTGCAAAAAGCACAGTTTTGCGCTTAAGTTGTTGCACGCTAACACAGTCAGAAAGAGGATGCATTCGTGATCAGCTTAATATGTCACTCAGGCTTTCCACAGAGACAGCCCCTCCAAGGAAGTTTGCACCACCTTTTGCACACACGTGAAGAATATTAGAACACTTTTTTCCAGGTATCCAAGTATGGATTTCACGCTCTAAAATAATTTAAAGAAGAAATTTCTAGTTTTCTCTGAAACATTCCAAAGTTTTAACAGATAAATAGTTATCAATACCCTTCAGTAACATGGTGAGACCATTCAAATTAGGAAACAGAGCAACAAAGGCAGGGAGGCTTCCTTTCGTACTTTTTTTTCTTCCCCTCTTTCTCTTCCTGTTAGCTCCATTAGGAGGAGCTCTTGCAGTATTTGGCCTGGATGGGATTATGAATTATCTAGTAACATTCAAACTAATCATTACCCTGTAGAGAAGGGCGTACTCGGCTTTAAAAGTCAGAGTGAACGCATTCAGAAAGTGTGACTTCAACCATACAGCTTTCATTAGTATTATTTGCAGACAATAAGTTTGACTAGTAAAAAGCAAAACCCCACATTAACAAATATTACTGCTAATACTTTTGTGTTTCAGGGCATATGCCGATCTTGAGACATTCCCACAACATAGCAGCCTTTAAGAAGCATCATATATATATATATTATTTGCTGAGAACAAAGAAGAAAGTTGTTATGAAATATAGGCAGTCACTCATAAACCATACCCTTTGTGTTAGCACGCTGAAAATATATCCTTACAAAAGAAGTGACATCCTGGCATTGCAACAAATACTATGGTATTGCATGGTGCAGTTTCTGGTGCGTTTGCTAACTCTATCTTATTCCTTGATGGCATTGAATTGGCAAAGTTCAATAGACAGCAATATAAAGGTGGTTCTGAGATGAAATGGAATTAATCCAACGTTCTTACCAAACAGAGCACAGGAACATATGTGCAAAGAGCAATTCCTGCACGCACTAACTAGCACATGGGATCACTACACACTGGATGTAGTGATGAGACAACATTCAGTACCAGAACAAATTATTTCTGTACCACTGACTCCAGTAGACTTACTAAGTAATAAATAGTACTACCCAGCATACCTCCTTCTACTTATTTGACTAACACAAAACCTGACAGTTTTTGATGAAGAGAAAAAAATCCAAAATATTAAGCTTCTGAGCACCTACTGCAAGTTGCTTCAGGTGTATAAATCGAAGGACAAAAGCTGAAAGCCTAAGTTCCTTTAACAGTCAATTGACAGATATGTTAATGCCACTTTATAGCACTAAAGTACATGCTTTGACTCAAATGACCTAAGGAAGGACAGGAGAACCTCCTCTTGAGTCCAAACTACAAAGTTCCTGGATGCAGCAGAAGTTACTTAAATTTAATGTTTCTAAAATAATTGTTATATTTCACTTTTGGCAGTGGTTATGTTTATCAATGTACTTATCTCCATGGTGGTTCTTTTTACATACAGTCCACTTGATAGTCATGCACCATTAGCTCTTTCAATAAAATAACATTTACTATATGTTTGGAGAAAAATAGGATACAGTGTACCATAAACCTGCCCAGTCTGATGAAAACGTCCAACATGGTGACATTTCAGCTAGTGCTTGAGTTTTCAAAGTTTTTCCAGTTGAAGCAGCTTAAATTTAAAATTTGTCAGAATAAAGATCAATAGTAAGGAATAATAGTGTGAAAAAACATTTTTCAGTGCTGGAAGCAGTTATATAAATTTAACTTCACAAGTTTTCTTTGTGGATTTTTTTTGTTGGGTTTTTTGGTTGGTTGGTTGGGTTTATTTAAAGTCAATCCTGTATCCAAGTCTGCAGAAAATTCTTGAGGCAACAGATAGTTTAATTTCAGTTTCAGGATTAAGGTTCATCATAAATACTGAAACACAAACCTGAGCTACATTAACTAAGTGCTAACTAAGTGGGGAAAATTGCAGGTGAGGTTTTATGGTGTAGTTCAGTAGCCTGAACATGTGTGCTTTCTGTAATTATGTCAGATTCATTTGCAGAACTTAACTTTTTTTTTGTTGGTAATTCTAGAGGGGAAAAAAAAAAATTGCAACATTATTCTTACTCTTCCCTAATTGCAAAGGTATAAATTGATAAAGAAAGAATTGACAACTTATGAATGGACAAATACCTAACAGCTATATGATCTAGATGTAGTCTTCCTAGGCATTATTGGAGTGCACACTGTGCAATACCCCTTGGGACACAGAAACCCTTCTCAGTGTGCAATGCAGCAAGGTCTATTGCCTGTCATTCCTGCCAACAGCCCTTCCACACCACCTCAAATGATGCCTCACACTGTTCCTAGGAAATACCTATTGGCTAAGATAGAGAACTAAATTAGATCAAGTATCCTCTCAGCACTTGTCACCTTCTTCAGCTCCTGCTATCTGCTGCATTTTACTAAACCTCCACAAACTTCAAATTCCCATGATTTAATCCAAAAAAGAATGTGATGGAAGGCAAAAATTTGTGTTGACAACTTGTCCCAGTCTCAGATTATTTTGTTAGATATATAGGTACCTGGTAAATAAGTTGTGGGTTCTTTAATATATATACTTTTATAAAAAGATATTGTAAACACATTTCTTCACTTCTACAGACTAAAGTGAATGTGACATTTACAAGGAAATTCTAAAAACAAAGTCTGCAATACTGAAATACTAATTTCAAAAGGCAAGAATGTTCATATTTTATCTGAAATATTTATAAACAATCCCACAGAATATATGAAGTTCTAAAACCAATAATACTAAATCCTTTTTAAAGGGCTTCAGTTATTAGGCTAGGAAGAACAAATAAAGAATTAGTTAAATTCTAGCCCTACCACTGAATTCATTTACTCTCGCTGGTTCATAGCAATTTTTTAATGAATTTTTAACATAAAAGCCTTTGTTGTCTAGTATCTATAAATAACAATGTTAATTGCTTTCAGATGCCCCATTCATTTTAAAAATTCCAAATACACTGACTAGATATAAATTATTCATGCAATTCAAGAATCTGAACATAGTTTCTTGCATGACAAGTTATGAAGAATGGGAATTGCCTAGGTGCTATTTTTCCTCCTTGAGTCCATACTATTCCTTTGAAAATCCAGGGTAATTTATACACTTGATAGTATTTTTCAGATCCATCATTTTCATTAATTAAATAAATGTTTCACAAAGACAAGCCTAATGAGAGATTGCATCTTTAAAGACAAGTTAAAAGAATAGCCCAGCCATTTCTGTAATCAGGGGTCTTCTCCAATTAGGTTTATATATAGTATATGTTGTGCCATTGTAAAATATCTAGTACTATGGAAGTAAAACATGCAATCATAGGAGAATTAGAATAATTATAATGTTTTATCAAAAAAGCTCCAGAATGAACAGGACAGCAATACATTACAGCTTCCTGACAATTAAAAGCTTTTGCCAGAGAATGATCAAGCACAGTATCTTAAGAACCTCTGCAGAGACTTAGAATAAAACAGTTTAGCACTTACAGGGAACAGAACAACTCACTAACTGTCTCAAAGAGCAAGGCTGGAGACGGTTACAGATGATCTTTTAAAACTTAGTTCAAAATAAGTTTAGGTAATGATGCTTCATATTTCATACATTCCGAGCCTAAAATGCTTTAGGAAGAACAGCGGGGTAATATTACCCTGGCAAGTTCATCAGTACTCACAGCATTTCAGCAAACAACCCTCATGGTTCTTGTTAACCATTTTGTGAAATAACTTAAAGATATTTAACCATGACATTTTCCTCTACAATAGTTTTCATACCTCAGAGGTGATTTGGTAAAATTTTAAAATGAACACTTGACAAATAAATCTGTCTCCAAGTTTGAAAATATTTGGAAAATCATGCAAATGGGAAAATAGGAGTTTAGACAGAGGCATGAGATCCCTGAAGTGCTCTGCCTGAAGAAGTAATTGTGCAAATAAGATCAAACCCAACAAAATACCAGGAAGGTGACAGTAGAAAGGAAGGTGCCAGTGTTTTATATTCAGATCATGGTACTTATTTCTGAAAGTTTCCCCTCGAGAGGCATGCCAGCCATACAACAGAGCATTTGCTTGTTCAAACATGTAGATTACAGGCCGACATCAGGGTGTCAGCCTGACATGCGATGACTGATGTATTGGTTCTGACTGACAGGTTATGGAAAAGGCAACTGCAAAGTGAAAATAGAGACAAGTAGCTTATATTTGGTGAAACAGGGAAGCAAAAGTAGATCAAGAAAGGTACGAGGTGATGAAAGCTATTTGTGAAGCAAATGACTTTACACAATGATGTTCTGGAGAACTCAACTAACTGTTTTAGGCCAAAGAAAAAGTACGTTACAGCAACCAGATGCCATGGAAGAGAGCAGAAAAGAGCCTTAATGACTGCCTCGATAAGAAAAACCTGTCTTACAGATCTTTGGTCATGATAATCAATGTGATAACCTGGACGTGAAAGCCTAGACACAAACTGAGCAAACAAGTGATGCACAGGAGATCAATGAAAGCTGTAATCCTTGAGAAGGGAAACAGCAAAAGGTAAAACATTTTTTTTTCTCTAAAGAGGAGATGGATTCATCTGTGAGGACAAGTCAGGAAAACATTATGATTGCACATTGAGCAGGTGGACTCATGCTACAGTGTCATTCTAGAGGTGGGGTGAAATGTTCGTGCTCTCAAATAAGAGCCTCCAGAAATATGGCATGAAGCTAGAAAAACAGCAGAAGTCTGGGGAAATACGAAAAAGATGCTAAGGAAATTAAGTGACAGCAGATTAAAAGTCATGAGAAGATGACAGTGAAAAAGAACACTATGATTTTTTTTTTTTTTACAAGGAAACATAGAAACAAAAGAAATATTTTCTTCTGTCGCATTTCTATATTAATCTGCTGGGACACTTACTTGTGCTGACTATAAGAGAAGTTGCTTTCTAGCAACTGGCATTTTTTTTAATATTTTTTAATTATTATTGAATGACACTAATTCCAAGCCAGATCTTCTATTTATGCAAAAATCTAATCAAAGAAGTTATTTTGTGATAGCAAACCTTTTATGCTGTTTTATAGTAAATAGCAATGTACAATGTATCATTAGTCCCTGTGCATATAATGGTATCATCAGAATTTGTTCTGGTAGATGTATATATGAGCTGCTTTCATCTATACAAGATGAGCAGAATTACTCATGATAAATACACAGAAACCATCAAACCAATTATTTCAAACCATTTCATTAATTCTGAACATTTATAAGAAATAACTGTCTGATCATTCTACTGAGTGTTTCTCTTCAAGTCTAAGAGAAAGGA
This sequence comes from Falco naumanni, assembly GCF_017639655.2. NCBI lineage: Eukaryota > Metazoa > Chordata > Aves > Falconiformes > Falconidae > Falco > Falco naumanni. The sequence continues at coordinate 13,970,591 of NC_054061.1, forward strand.
CATTGCCCAAGGGATATTAATTGCAAATGGAATGGCAAGGGCTTGCAGTGGTAGGCCAGGCTTCCAAAAAAAAAAAAAAAAACCCAACAAAAAACCCAAACAAATCTGCTCACCCAAATGGATATTCACATATACTCATACTTTGTTATTTCACATTCCTGAAAAACAGCAAAACCATCCCAAAGTCCATCCCATATGACTACCTTTGCATTTGGGAAAAAGGTTTCCAGTGTGTTGTTAATGCTGTAGCCCCAAAATATCTCCAATAAAATCTCCTTCCTTAACTCAATGGGAGACTCTAGAAGGTCAAATTGATATTAGTGGAAAAAGATGATTAGTGAAATTAAATGAGAACTGGAGACCTGAGTTTCATGAATGTCTGTTTGCACACTTGCTCACTTGAAAAATATTTTGACATCTGAGAGTTCTTTTGCTATAAAAATCATGTTGGTAAATTCAATTGCCAGGTTAAGTTAAAAATAGAAGAGAAACCAGTCATACTCCAAGAAAAGTTTATGAAAAATTGAGTCCCATTACAGCAAAATCTGAAAGGCTTAGATACAAATATCTAAAGCAATACAAATCTTGAAATCTCTTAGGAGTCCCATTTGTTAGAATAATAGACCTAGCCTATTTGAATTATATTTCAAAATGCTGACCTCATTTTTGAAAACGAATGTAGACTTCTTCAGACACTGAGATGTTTTTGTAAAAAAAACCCAAACCCCCACAAAACTACTGTTCTAACAAGGCATAATCCTTTATTAATCTAAAGGGGATGAGTGGGATCAGATCAGATTCAGTTGACTAGTTGCTTCTTCAACAGCTAATAAGTTCCCTAGATGCGAGGGATAGATCAGCATTAATTCTCTGACACTGGTTATATTACTTTGTATTTCCCCCATCTTATACTCGATCCTGATCATCACATGTAAAGGTTTAGATAGTGTGGTTCCATGATGCTGGCCAGCTCATACACATGCTAGGTTTAGAACAGAGTGATAAAAATACAGGTTGGTGTCTCAAAAGTCTTAATGCAGAGTCCAGTAACACCTAATGCATCCAGAAAAAGAAAGTCTAGTTACAGCACAACCACAGGCTGAAAGCAATCAAAAAGGAGAACAGGCACAACTCTACATATTTTGGAGACAATCATAATTAGAACACATATGGGATCCAAGTTTGCAATATTGTTTCCAAACCTACGTATAGAAATGATTTACACATTTCAAAAATTATTATCTATTCATTAAAAGATAATTTTTCTATTTTTTCCTGGGTTTCCCTCTCCCCTCAGATTCTGTTTTAAAAGGATGGGTAGTTTGTGCTGTACAGCAAATATTTTTTAGTTTTTTATTAAAGTTGAGATATCATGTACTTTTCAGAAATTATTTAAAAACAAAAGTTTGAATCTGATTTTTTTTAGAAATAAGCCAATTTAATTATGTGAATACATAAGAACGCCTAATTAATAAAATATCCCTTAAATGGTTTATAATTGGAGTATTCCTGTTCCTGTTGTTTCCAAATGTCATTCCAATAGATACATTATTAAATTTTGAAGTTTCTACCTTGCGCAGAGCACTTGACAAGCCACTTGGATACAGAGTGTCCTTCACATTGAATCTAATTATTGCAGCATTGCTGGGTAATGCTGCTGCTGCACAGCCTTATAACAGTTTTAAAGATTTAAATATTCTTTTTCATGAGGCCTCAGAAAACCCTGGTAAGACGAATACTATCATGTCCACCTTAGAGATGACTAACTAAAGCAGCTGTTCACTGTTACGTTAAAGCTAACCAATGAGTTGAAGTTGGAGCTGAATCTGAACTTGGTGATTTTCATCCCACACTTCCACTGCCAACTGCTCTTCCAGGAAATAATAACAGTAACACAGTCCAACATTTGCTGTAGTGCTGGTTCATACATTTGAATACACTCACCTACATGTCCTTCAAGTATCCTGCTACTTAAGACCTTGTTGCAACGAAAAGGTTAGACCTCTAAACATGTCTCGGTGAGCTATCTACTTTCAAATAAGTTATACTTGAAAGTGAGTACAAAAATAGGAATGGGAGCAGAAAGGGTGTTGATTTAAATGGAAGTTTCATTCATGGTGTTTACATCAAGAGTGACAACAAAATTACCAAGTGACTTCAACATTCATACATTTGGATAGCTAAAGGGTACTCAGTATAACAGGAACAGCACTTGCGCTAGACAGCTTGTATACAGACATTAGAGTTCAAGTGATTCCTAGATCAACAGCAGACCTGTCTTTTTCAGTAAATATATATATATATTTTTTTAAATAGAGGAAAATGGATTTTTTCTATATATTACATTTTACAGGAATCTGGAAAGATTGATAAAAGTAAAAATCATAGAATGGTTTGAGTTGGAAAGGACCTTAAAGATTATCTAGTTCTAACACCCCTTCCATGGGCAGGGACACCTTCCACCAGGGCAGGTTGCTCCCAGCCCCGTCCAGCCTGGCCCTGAGCATCTCAGGGATGGGGCACCCACAGCTGCTCTGGGCAGCCTGCTCCAGTGCCTCACCACCCTCACAGTGAAGAATTTCTTCCTAATACCTAATCTAAATCTACTCCTTTAGTCTAAAACCATTCGTCCTTGTCCTATCACTACAGGCCCTTGTAAAAGATCAGTCCCCATCTTTTTCATAAGCCCCCTTCAGGCACTGGCAGGTCTGTAAGGTCTCCCTGGATCCTTCTCTTCTCCAGGCTGAACAACCCCAACTCTCAGCCTGTCTGCACAGGAGAGGTGCTCCGGTCCTCTGAGCATCCTCCTGGCCTCCTCTGGATTCACCCCAACAGATCTATGCCCTGTAAATCACCTGCAAAACTCAAGTAAAATTTCCCTTATTTTTGGTTAAATTGTGTTGCTAAATCCTTTAAGTAATATCACAAGTCTAATTTGTATCGGTTTGTATGTTATTTTTCCATTTCCCATGTCTTCAGCAAATATGTTTGGCCATTCTGTTTTCACACCACCAGATACAGAATTCTATAAGACTTTTTTTATTTTTACTCATTCTTTGATTTACTATATTAATGCTAAAACTTGGCTATTTTTCTTTTTTAACTTTTATAATCATAAGTTGCAAGAAAGAATTATTTAGAAAGATTTACAGAGGGAGTTATTATCTATTGTTTCCCAATTGAATATTCCTTCTGAGCAAAGGACTTGGTACAAAAAAATAAATTAAGATTGAGAAACACTTACCCTATTCACTGATCAAAAAAAAAAAAAAAAAAGCCCACATCATTTTATTCTCCAAGGTTACCTGTATTATTTAAAAACCATGCTCGGTGTAGTTGTTGAGGGCTTGGCAGCAGGGGTGCCCTCTGTGAGAGGGGGCCAGGTCTGCCCCATGCTGGATGCAGCCAACTCTGCCCAGCTCCAGTGGAGCCCCTCAGGACACCACTGGGCCCACCAGCGGAGCTCCAGGTGCCAGAGCAGTGACAGGTAGTAGTGGGTAATGTTTTGGTTTGGTGGGCTTTTTTTCCTTTCCTACTACCTAAATATATTTTAATTGGCAATACATTAATTTTTCCCAAGTTGAGTGTGCTTTGCCTGCGGTAGGAACAGTCTATCTTTATTTTAACAAAAACTTCTCCATCATATTTCACTTTCTGACCAGTTGATGAGGGGGAGCAAGAGAGCAGTTGGGTGGACACATGGCCAAGGTCAATCTGCCACAGCAAGTCAGTCTTTCTGCTACTTGATTGCACATAAGGGCTTGGCTAGACACCCTGGCATGGCCACACGATGTGCAATTCAGTCATTGCAGCCTTTTTCTTTGTTTTTTTTTTTTTATTATTATTCTTGTCAGGGAGTATAAACTACCGGTCACGATAAGGAATGCTTTAACTATTGCTGTAAGTTTAACAAATAATAAAGAGTAAGACTTTTTTAAGAGGGCTAAGTAATTCCACTGGCTTGCTACAAATCAAAGGGGCAGCCTTTGTGTGGCCCACGTCTCAAGAGCAAGGAACACCAAGCCTTCACATATACTCTGAGCGCCTCCATACGAAATGGAGAACTCATGGTAGATTAGAGACAGTAGAGAACACTGGAAGAGATTAGACATATTTGAAAGATAGTATTTGGGGAAACTTTTCATGGGTCTTCAGCAGATGAAACAAAGCTGGTTTAGCTTTCCTATCAGATTAGGTTTCACCATAAAAAAATACACAAGACATAAACCAATATAACAAGCACAGAATTACCTCTGAAAATATGTAATGAAGTTATTTCATTTTTAGAATGTGAGAATGCACTTATGACTTCCATTAATTTAATCAGTGCTTCCCACCCCCATAATAGTAGCTTCAAGGAAATAGTTTTGCCATAATTTAACATTGATCATACAGTTTTACTTTTCAAAATAGCAGGTATTAAATACTTTCTACATACTGTCTATATTTTTCCCAAACAGCCTTTTGCCACAAAGGATGGGGAGACAAAGCAGTCGTAAGACCTATAGTCAAATTTCTCATATAACATAGTACTATTGGTTTCAGCCATCCGTAGAAGGGTTTTCAACTAATACCTGAACTGTCTGTAGGTCTTCTGAATGCATGTGCTACCAGGTTTTTTAACATGCAAATCTACTGCTATGGTAATGACCGCTTCTGTTCAACAAGCTGGCTACTGCTCACATAAATAGCCCTAGGCAGCCTCAGGTCCATAGAAAGTTACTTGCTCACGCTATGCTAAGTTCTCAAAATAATAGTTTAAAAAGCTACCAATACCACACTTTGCAAACTAATGCCAAAGAAACAGTAATTATGCTGCCAGTTTTCTCATAGATATGGTACTACCGAACCTTCTTTCATCGTGAAGTCACAGTAAACTGGGCAATTATCTTTAGAAATAAAATTAAAGACAATTTTTGAGAAGCTAGTGAAAATTAATACATAACTTTCTAAATAAGCCAACCCAAGAAGTATTAGCTATACTCTGTATGAGGGGAAAGAATAGACCTGTATTCTGCAAAAAGAACAATAAAATACAAGTAAATATGTCAATAAAGCCTTTCTACTGTAGGCTCCTATAGTTTTTCCATTACACCATGACTAATAAATATCATTGCTTGACAACTGAAGCTTGAACACTTCTTTCCTTTTAACACCCATATAGCAAAGTTCCTCAAAACCCCACGCTGCATTCACAACACTTACCTCTCACCTCGTAGTAACTAAACCCAGACGTCTACTTACTAACAAGCTTGTTCTGATACTAGTCCCTTATAGACTGTATTTGTTTATCAAAGCACCCACACCTGAGCACACTCTTTCTCTCACTGAGGATACAGTCAACCAACTGCAGAAATGATCTCCTGATAGAGACTACTACTGAGAAGACAGGCTCTGCATTTCTCACAAGCATTTCTATAAACCAGAACTCTACAGAAATTAGTTCCAATACAAGTGACCAGAGGCTGGATTTTAAAAGTCTTTAGGAGTCTGAACAGAAATATATATTCACTGGGCTTTCCAAAGTACTTTCCCCCACCTGCTGCATCATCAATTATGTTATCAGCAAAATCAAGGACTGGTGTGTAGGTAACTGCAAACAAGTGATATTAATGAAAGGTCCTTCTCAAGACCTTAGAAGCTAAAAAGGCTCATATTTATTTCATATTGACCTTATAATTCAACAATAAGGAGCAGATACTCCATGACCTGAGCAAATTCAATTAATGAGATACTGAAAAGAAAGCAAATAGTTACAATATAAGTGAAAAGGTGTCAATTTCTCTACATTTTGTTTTGGTGAATTTTATTCTTCTTCCCCATGTTTTGAATTTGGATATCTCTGTCCCCTCTAATGGTAATTTCTCTAATAAACTTTCCTTATTTTTCTTCTGTAATCACATACACATGTTAAAGATTAAAAAGAATTTCAGTTGATCAAATTCAAGAAAACCTTACATGTAGAAAAAACTACTGATTTCACCATAGTTTTCTCTGCTTATAGGGCTTCAGCATTTGCTCACAGTAATTTTTCAGGGTAAAACACACAGGAAAAAAGGCCATATTATCCACTGCCAAATTCAAAATCTCTGTCATCTCTGTTTTGAGAGAGAATAAGGTGAGGTGGTTGCTATTAACTTTGTCAGCATCAGCAGCTTCATGCCACGTGGCAAGTCCATTCTGGTATTAAGTGAATACCACCACTGACATTTCTTTACTGTTTCCACATTAGCTCCAAATAAATAAATAAATAACAACTGTTAATAAACCTATGTATTTCTGAAGCAAATTAAGAAATGGATTCCTGGGAAATGTGGTAAAGGCAAATCCTGATATAACTAAGAGCAAATATTCAAACTTTTTTTGTGTGTGTGTGACTTTAATGAATTTATTTCAGCAGGTGAGGGGCAAACTGAAAGTGGAAGGCTTAGAAAATTTATTTTCAGCAGGACGGATCCAGTGCTGTGTCTCCTTATTTGCGTTCTTTTCATTACAAGCCTTTCAATGAACTCAGAATAGAAGAGAGTCCACTCTAAGCAGAAAGTTATGCCCAGTGAATTTGTGTCCAAAGTTAGGTTTCTGTCTTCCCTGTGACTAACATAGCAATAATAACTGATGAATTTGTCCCATACTGGTCATGACTGGAACTGACCATGCATTTAAATTGTAGACTTTAAAGAATAAATTTTCAAGACAAAATATTTTCTTCCTATAATAGTTAATAATTTACCCCTCCTTGAAATTCTTTACTATTAATCATTAGTTCTTCAATCAAATCCTTAACCAAAAAAAATACATTTCTTAAATGTTTCTCAGCTTACTGAACTTTTTCCTACCTTTGGATCATTTCCATGTTAAGTGGCAGATGAAAGGTTTTTTTCCCCGAAGTCTTTTGATTAAGTTCAGTGAATCCAAAGTATCCTAGAGGAGCACTTATGCAAGTTGTCTTATAAATATGTACTATTTAGTTATTAATAGTTGTAACCTTTGGTCTATATATTATAAGAATTATCTAGAAAAAATAAGAAAAATTCCAAAGCACAAGCAGTCACTGGACAAAAACAATTCATCAGGAAGTGACCTTTAATATGTAATGATAATCCCCCCCAAAGGAAGCTAAACTTCAATTTAAAAGTTAAAGCAAGATGAATTAAAATTCAAAGAATTGTCTCATTGCATGCATGGCTTTATTCTACCAAGAACAAGTTTTGCCAAAGGAATGAATGAATCAAGCAGACACAGAAATCAAAATAATCTTTTGGACGTCTATTATTTAATAGTGTGGAATGTTCTTTCATCAAGGTCACCTAACTGTTGTATATCATTGCTGAAGGGGAACATTAATTAAAATCACTGATGATGAATACTGCATCTTTAGATGTTAATAAATGAAACTAAATGCTTGTTAGATTTTCCAGAAGTCAATCAGAGCTTTAAATTAAATATCACACTAAATATCCCAAACTGGCACGGAGTGCTTTAATAGGACCTTTACTAGAATACAAATTCAACAGAATGGGAGATTAATACATCATTCTGAGCAGAAATATTTTACTTATTTTTCTCTTTTCATTTGGATAACTCCGTTTCATTTTTTTTTTCCTTTTGTATGATAAATTCATCGGTATTATCAGGGTTTCTCATTATTCACATATCTAATGAATGGTCTGTCCAAGTTATCCTTGGGCAGAATAGTGTCATATGGGTTGTGATATTGCTATGGAACACCGTACAGCTTCCATTTATGCCCCCCTGCCCTTGGAAAAATTAATTTTAAAGCCAGCATATTTTTTCTTCTTATCTCTTTCTATTAGAGTCAAGGTTGCAGGATTCTTCTTCTGATTGCTTGTATTTTTTTGCTAAGATATGAGACATTCAATAGAGTTAATTAATTCAACTATTCCACTTTTCATTCAGTACTCTATTGGAGAAGTGCAGGATTTAATTTTCTAGAGCATAAGCAAGTTTCTTGCTCTTCCTGCTCTATGTGCAAGCCTAACACCAGCACCATGGAATGACAACCACACTGAACTGAGCAACGTGGAGCAAACATAAATAAAACTACCAGACCTGAATACTGCAAAGATTTAGACGTTGCATCTGTCTCCACTAGTAATATGTAGCATCTTTCTGTCACGCTAAGACCGTTTCATTGCAGTTTTGCTGTTTAGACTTCAGAGGACAGGCCAGTGGCTAGGTCTATGCCCTGAGGAGACCCATTTCCATCACATTCTCTGCTGTTGACTTCCTCGTGACAAGGCAAGACTCTGGCCCCAAATATCCACTATTACACTGTGCTCTAGCTCCTGTTGATTTCAAGAGATGAATAGATTATCAGATGATGGTGTCTTCATGAATATGGAGCTAAGGTTAAAAATGTCCTGTTTTTCCTGTGACAGACAGTACATCCCATCTGCACATACGATCTATTGGAGTACTGGAGCCCCAGTGAATATTTCAGGTAGTTACTTTCCCAGTTTTTTATTTTTTCCATGTTATGTTAGTACCTGGGACCTAAAGAAAAAAATTAATCCCAAATCCAAAGCAGTGAAAAAGCCTAATAAAAGACAGATTCTGCCTTAACAGAATCATGGCCTGAGATACTGTGCCTTGAAATATTTTTAATAAACTTTAAGAACTTTAAGTGTCTTAAATTCTTAGATGTCCTAAGTATGCAATGAAATAAAAATAAGGTCTATTTCTAACTTCCCTTCCTCCCCAGCCCTAAATACTGGCTCTAAACTAGTCAGGCTCACCTTCTTTGTTAATATGCCTTATCTCTTGGTTATTTGGCTTTCCTTCTTATTTTGATGGTTGTTACTATTTTTGGTTTAATCTGATATCTTTTACTTCTTTCCCCTCTTCTTCCCCTTAATGAGAAAAAGAACAATAATTTACCTAGAGTTATCAAAGAGTAAACAGTTGAAAGAAATTACCTGCAATTTAAGGAACAGAGTAATTGATTACCTAACTCTACATTTGCCTGCCTTGACATCACATCCCAAATTCAAGCAAGACTGAAGATCATCTGAGTGCAGTACACCTGGGCTGGGCAAGTATCAGGCAACAAGGGCTTCATTGAGAGAGAGAGCAGCTGTAAAGGATATGAAGAAATCATGTTTTCTGTGGGCTGGACTTGTTTCAGAGCATTGTAAGAATAATTTCTGATTCAAATCTCCTAGTTAAAGAAAATCTCATCTAGAAAACCTAACCAATGTTCATTATTGTAGAGTAAAATTTTTAAGAAAGTACTCAGGAATAAAATCTGAAGCAATCAAAGTTAATGAGTTTTGCCAATTCCTTCCATAGCTGTGCTCAATTCTTAAAGTTTATGCCTACTCCAGGACATCAGTTTTCAGGTATTTAGAACTTCCAAACTGCCACTTTATACTATGTCATTGTATCAGACCTTTGGCAATCGATAGTGCTGGTCCCATATTTCTTAGAAATAATAAAAAAAACCCAAAACATTTTAAACAACAAGAGTTGAGAAATTAAAAAAAAACGGGGGAAGCTAGGGTAAGGATAAATAAGGTCAGTTTTCACACAGAGCCTCTTTGTTCCCTCCAGTCTTCTCACAGTCACCTGGACCACTGTTTGGGATACTGTAACTGTCCTTTCACAGATGCAAGTTTTCCTTGTTCAACTGCAAACTTCTGATCTTTCCAATGTCTGCTGAATGATGTGATATTGAATTTTGTACCAGCTGGACCCAGCTTAACTCTTCTCTTTACTCTCAGCTGAAGGTCTAATGACTCAGAACTGAAAAGTCATTGTGAATTCAACCTAGGCTACCTTACCATCTACCAGAAGCTCAATCTACCCCCTTGAATTCCTGCCCAAGGACAGTGTGAAGCATCAAGGACATGTCAAATCTCTTCATTTACTCACTGACTGCATAGGAAGAAAGATAGTAAGACAGAAAGACCTCAAAAGGTTCATAAATAGAAATTTGATAGAAATGAATTAATGTGATTTTCAATACGTTATCTAAGCCTTCAAATAAGTCACTGACCATCTGGCACTTGGCAGCGTAACAACTCATGAAACTACTTTGGTGAAGCTGTGGATTGAAATATTGTATTCTTTCTCTCTTTTGGTTTTAACTGACTCATAAAGCTGAACAGCTTACAAATTCCGTCAAAACAAATGTAATAATGACTCCTATCCTCTTCACCTTCTTAAATTCATTTTTTTAATAGCACTTTTCAGCAATCCACAGTGACATGTTGTAGGTGGGCTAGTAGCTCAGAATAACTTTTACATACCTTCTGATTTCATGAAGCATTTGAAATAGAAGCCTGTAGGAGGGAAAACCCTTTGCTGATACATTATTTGCAGGTCATGCTGCACATGCCCCTGTATAATTGCAAGATGACAATGTTAACAGTGCTAAAATTAGGGATAACATTTAGAAAAAAAAATCTGCATAAGAAGTTTAGCAGTTTCAGCTTCCAGAATATCATGTGCTTGGCAGATGATACCAAGAATACAGCAGATAATTTTAAACATAATCTAAAATTGAATTTGAGCTACAAAAAGAACAATCAATTTGCATACTGCTGTAGTCATTTGAACAATAATACTATGTTCCCAGCCAACTTAACAGCATTTTTAATGTGTATATGTTTCTCTAATTTTTAAAAGACCTGATGTAGTTAGATGTTGACCAGTCATTTCAAAAGACATAAAGCACTTAGAACTGCTAGAAATGTTCTTTGATGAGTATGACAGCACTTGTTATTTTGGAAATTCCTTCCATAATTTTTGGAGTCTTCCAAAAGCTTGTGTTGAAATGCATTATTAAAAATAACATGGAATTGTCTTTAAGGAAAAAAGCAACAAAGGTTGAGTAAGCAACAGAAAACCAAACATATTATAATTGAAATGTATAAACAGGAGTAAAGACGTGCAGGCAAATAGATAATTTAAGATTACGTAATGTAAGAGAAAAAAAATCTCACTGATTAGTAAATACATCACTTCTTGTCTTAAATCCGTTCAATTTTATGTACTTATAACATTATACGTAACAATCTTCAAATTCTTAATCAGGCTGGCTGAATTGCTTTCTTGTGTGCAAGCGTTTGACCTAGTAAATCTGGAATTCCTACCTACTGTACTTCTGGGCTAGGAGAGCTGCACTCATAGCCTGATAGTCCCCTGCTTGCCTGCTTGACAGCTGACCACTGCCCCCTAAGTACTTCATTCATCTTCCCTGCAGGATGCACAACCTGATATGTTCTTAACTCCTTGGCCACCACCTGCAGATACCGGCAGTCAGTACTGCTGTCCTCATCACAAATCACAACTGCCTTTGTCAGTCGTGTAATGTGTGACTGGGATGTTAGGGATCTAGAAAAGAGGCAATGAATGACATGTAAAACTCCTGCTAGTGCAAACAAGGCAGAATGTTACTCCACATGTTCCATTGTTGGTTTGTTTTAATAGGAAGTACCTCAAATAAGCCAGACTATTATTTTAATATAAATACTGAATGACAGAAACAAACCTGAGTTTATGAATGTTGCAGATGTAATTGCTACAGGCATGTCATTTAGGATTTAGAGTTCTGAAAACCTATGTACAAACAACTTCCTAGCATTTTTGTAGATAGGTTACCCTCATATGGTAGCGATCAGTTCTCAAATTGACCTGAGAATTTGGAATTACTTCTTTGTATAAAATCAGAAATTCTAGCCTGTCCAACAAAGAGCAAGATAAACATTCACAAAGCAGAAATATAGTGCTCAAAGATCATAAAATGTATACAGGTGAAGCTGTAAATAGGGTTTCCTGCTAACAAAATATGTCTCTGGTTTCCTTCCGTCTATGATTAAGTCTCATGTGTCAAATTAATAAATATAATCTATCGCTGTAGTAGCTAAAGCCCTTTATGTGCAGAAAGTAAAATTCAACACTTGTGCATTAAAGCAAAACAAATAAATCCATGCTTTAAAAGTCCTTCATAAACTGTGTTACTGCCATTTCTTACACATATCTATGACTAAGACGGTTAAGAGACCATATATTTTATATTCAATGAGAATTAGTCCTGTAATGATTTATTAAAGATCATAATATCAAATAACTCTTACATTTTCTTAATTTCTTGATATCCTCAATCACATTTAACAAGAAGGGTAGCAAGAGAGACTTTCCTTACATTGAATGGCATTTAGAAATAGTGTGAATAACATTTGAGTGGGAGGCCTGAGTGAAAATAACACTTCCCTTTATTCACATGAGGCTGGCAGAATAAAATTTAAAAAATTGAGATATCATCTGATGTCACAATGATGATTAACAACTCCAAAAGAAACCAAAAGGTCCAATTGAAGCAGCATATTCACCTTCCTTTTCTTCCAATTTTTCAAGCAAAAATCATTACTCACAGTTATTGTCAGGATTGCCTGCGGGAGCAAAATAATTCCTTGCTATCAAATAAAAGCATGAAGATATACTACAAGTGATGGAAACATTTAAGATGCAGGTAAAGAAGGAAGTAAAACTCCAAACCAATTTTCTTACACCTGGTATAGTTATGCCAAGTACAGAACTTCTGTCATTATGTCTTGATTTGTATTCTTCATGGAAAACAGAAAATTACGCGCTTGTTGTGAAGAACAGCTCATTTAGTCATCAAGATTACTTGTGTCATTTAATAACTCTACCAAACTGATATAGGAAATGATTATTTGATTATAAGTGGCAAATCTGCATACACTGACTCCTGTCATGATGTCATAGTTTTAAGATCTTTAAGAAGATCCATCTTGATTTTGAGCTAAAGAGAGAGCTACTGTGATCCTATGCACAAAAGGAAAATACAAATGGTTGAATAAGATTTCTCCAGCACTTAGAAGCCTAATCTGATTTAAATTCTTGCTAATTAATTTATCTATATTACAATAGTGCTCACAGCTGGGAACAGAAATGGCGCATTCAGAAGAACAGTACTTCAGGAACTGGTTATTTCTCCTGAGATCTTAAAATACACTTCAAAAAACAAAAACAAAACCAAAAAAAACCCTGTGTTTTACAGACAGGGAAATGAGACGTACAAAGTCTGTGGTAGAAGAGGTGGCACCCATGTTATCTACTTACTTGTATATTATCTCCTTCACGTATTAGTCTTGGATCAAGCCTAGAAGTACATCTTTGTTCCTATTGATTGATAGGATAAAATGCTATTTACCAGATATTTTCACAAAAGGTAAGCGATCCAAGTTCTATTAGTTTTTCTAGTTTTACCTGATTCAAACTGGGGATTAGAAACAAAAAGACTTCTGGTAACACCTCAGATCTCTTCTTCTGCAGGTTAATATTTGTTTAAAAGAATATACAACAATCAATAACATCACACGGGAAAGGGTGAGTGAGCACCTTACTCCACAACACACGGGTTAGAAGGCTTTTTTGTAGGAGCTGTAGGTTGAGATCCCTTTATGCAGTAGAAGGAATTGAACGTTGGTGTTACACAATGCTGAATAAATCACAATTTTAGACATGCTTTTTCTTCTTTTTTCCTGAAGAGAAAGTAAGGGTCTTCCCTGTGCTTTTGGCAACTTGTGAATCTAACTTCCTGTTGCCTTTTGCAATTGCTTCAAGTGTTGAATAATTTTTTTAAAAAAGGAAACATTCTTGTTATACAAAGATTTTATCTGGACTAATTCAGATTTTCTTTTATGTTAGACAGCTGAACTGAAACCATCACTTACTTATACAGTTTTAGTATTAAAACCTGTACACAAAGGAGTTCTCTGTCGTTTACTAAAAAAAGTGAATAAGTATAAAAAAGTATAAGCATAATCTGAAAGTGGAATAGATGAACAGGGGGAAAAAAATTACTGTAAATGATTTAATAGATGAATGTTTTATACCAACTCACATGTTCCTTTCTACTCATTGTGAATGTTTCATGTTAATATTGATTTAAAGTTGGTTCATAAAATATTCTGATGCCTTTAATTCCTACCAATAGTTTTTTTTTTTTCTTGAAGCATACGATTTGTCATGAAAATTGCTGTACCCAGTTTCTATTCCCAATGCACATAAACACAAGTTTATTCATATTACTATTTTTTAAAAAAATCTGATTCATCTAGGGTACTTTGATATGTTTTGAAACTTCCAGTTCTTACCCTCCTGCATAATATCAGCCATTTGCATCATAATTTCTAATGGAGCTCATGTGAGAATGGTAAGTAATCACAGGAAAAAAACACCTTATTGCTAAGCTTCATTATACTAGACCAAAATGAAAAATCCTTGGAGTTAATCCATGTCTCCCTTGTTCTCATTATTGAACCTTATTTTCAAAATAGTGGAAAAGAACTGATTTCTAATGAAACTGAATTAACACCAAGGGAAAATAAAAAAAGATGAGAGCAAAAATAAATCTAAAAAGGAATTTAAAAGCAACTACAGAAGTAAAATGTTAGCAGTGTTATGCTATTAATGTCCAAGAATATTCAAAGACTCAGTATATTTATTACTCTCACTTTTCTTGCTCATATTAGACAGCCTAATCATCAACTAATACATACAGAGCTATGCATACTTACTCTCACTGTTCCTACAAACCTTTTAATCCATGATAAACATATTTACAACTGTATGATTTACCTGCAAGCCTGCAGGAAAAGAAAAAACTAGTTGATTTGGCAACAGAGATATTCCTAACTCTAGCAGCTGCTTGATGTATATGCATACAGCAAAAAGTTTGAAAAGTTTCCAGAAACACATGAGCAGAAAATATTCAGTACAGAAAACTTTCCTGGCATGCTTTTTACCTAGTTTTATTTCATGAGATTTCTTATAATGTCTACTCAATCAAGGAGAATAAATACTTCCTTGAGATAAACGTCTTTGTCTATGTTTTATATGAATCATGCTCTCCTCAGTGTTTGTCTATGCCTTTAAAGAAATATTCATAGAATTGTAGAGTCATGGAATCATAAAATAGTTTGGGTTGGAAGGGACCTTAATGATCATCTAGTTCCACCCCCCTGCCACGGGCAGGGACACCTTCCACCAGGGCTGGGTGCTCAGAGCCCCGTCCAGCCTGGCCTTGAGCATCCCAGGGATGGAACATCCACAGATGCTCTGGGTAGCTTGCTCCAGGGCCTCACCACCCTCATAGAAAATAATTTCTTCCTAATACCTAATATTAATCTACCCTCTTTCAGTTTAAACCCATTTCCCCTCATCCTATCACTACATTGCTGGCATAAAGGGAAGCGAATCCAGAGGAAAGGATTTTTGATTTTTTTTTTTTCCTGGTGTAGACAAATCTTCTAAAAGAAGAAGAGGCAGTTTCTTCAGGCAGATAGATCTGTTAATGATACCTCTCATTCATAGCACTCTTTAAAATCATGTTATCTTAACAAATCATGTAATTTTATTATCCATTATCTATTGGAAAATACTTCTTTGAGGATATACAGTAAGAACATGATATTAAATATAATTACAAAATATTACATAAATCATTTATACATTCATTCTGATTGCACAGATGAACATGGCCCACCACAATTGCTCACAGAAGAATTTTGATTCCTATGACATCTTCACTAGCATGTTGTAAATGACATATTCTTTGAACGGCAAAGACATCAAAGATAAAGGAAGATGGCTGTTTATAATGTAGGGGAGTACTACTTTGTTCAAAGACATGAAAATCATGAATCTATCTGACTCTCCATATGAAATAAGCACAGTCATAAAGGGGTTTATGGCTGTATTCTGAACAGCTGCTCATGTCTTAACTAATTGGAGAAATGCATTGTAGCTAAACTAAATGGCTCAGTAAAATGTGTTTAGTACTTATATTAAAAATTGCTTTAGACAGGAAAAGAGAATTTCTTGAGTAAGTAAGAAAAGTTTCTTGGCTAATAAATCAGTGAAGTACATCTGACTTCAATATTAAATTTTGCCATCTAAAGGTGTAACTCGTTTTGGTTTCGGCTTTAATGGATTCACTAAAATGTTAAATCTTTAGTAGGTAAATGTGTATTTTTAAAATTCTGTTTAATTTTATCCTTTCTTCATCCTCTGTTCTTATTTGTATCTTCAGTGCATTTGTCCAGAATCAGAAAAGGATTCAAGGACTTGAAGAGATCTTTAATTTTAGGTGCAGGCATCTATGTTTTGATGTGTGACTCTTGACACCAGTCATTCAGCTTCTGTGTGACCTTGATGGAGCCCAGATGCTGTCAGCAAGAGATTCCTGATGCTCCTGATTCTGCTTTTACCTCCAGTATCTGTTTTGAGCATGCTGATCAATTATGTACCTAGCCTTCCTAAACATCATCAGTAGTACACTTTATGTTCTTCTGCCAGTCTTATCTTAGCTAATCAGGCTGGGAAATGTTTTTGGAGCGTACGTAATGAGGAGTGTTTTGACAAATTTCAGATATGGCTGATTTCTGCTTTAAACCAGGCACACCTGCATTTTGCATTAAAAACCTGCTTTAAGTAAATTCGAATCTACTTTGCATACCTTCAAAGAGCATATCTTAACCAGTTGCCTAAAAACTAAGTATTCAAAATATTTCAGTGTTTTAGATTGTAAGTTTCTCAGACATGATACAATGATTAACCACTATTCCAGATCATTTTCAGAATCATTGCATCACCGGTACTACTTTTTACATTTTAAATGTGACCTACCTTGTTTAATCTTATAGGTGTAATTGTGGTTTAATATGATGCCAGTGACAATTTAACAATCACCTGAGGATCTGTCCAGTTTCCATTTTACATACTGACACAAAAAAATAGCTTTTGTCTAATCCCAGCCACTATATTGAATAACCATTCACAGCGCAGAATATGCAAGTGAGTCTACTTTGTTTTTCTTTTCACACAATAAAATAAGAAGTGCTGCCTGAATTCAACTGGATGTTTCTTGGCAATGTTACAAAATTTTGGGTAGTAACTGAGCACCTAAATAAAGAGTTGGATATGGGAGAAATCAAGTGTGAAGTTTGGTAGACAGCTTCAAGCCAGAAACTAGAAAAACTCTGTCCTTTGGAGACACATTGTGGCAGAGTGTCTCTGGTGGATATTACTGTGAATTTAATTTGCAAATGAGTTGTGCAGCTCTGATAATGTAAAATAATAAATATTTCCTTTCAAATAAATGCAAAAGTCTTAACAAGCCACAAAAATCAGATACTCATAACTATTGTAGGTATCCTTGCAATTCCATTTTAACTAATTAACCAGTTTTGTGTTGAAATTACTACTATTCAGCAGTGTGATTTTCAGTTTTCATATCCATACAAGGCAGAGAGAATAACTACCATTTAATAAGGCTATCTATTTACTTCCTTACTGTAGATGAGCTTGGATAAGAGAGTATCAACAGCACATTTCTCCTATTAAAAAGGTTGCTATTTACCTTTTTAGTTTCCCTCCTACCACTTTATGTAACATAATATCTAAAAATGCTAACTTAGGCCATCTGTTCTTATTCCTATTTCCAGCACTTTTTTTTTTTTTTTTTTCCTGTTGCATTCCCCTAGTTTAACTCATTTTAGCAATACTGGAGCTCATTCTGTGACATTTTGCTACAGGGAAAATCCATGTTTATTTCCATATAATTTAATAGACCCAATCAAACAATGAATATGCAAACTCTGGAAATAGCAAGACTTTTGAAAAAAAAGAGCTGTGAAAAAAAAGAAAATGTCTACTTACAAATACAGAACTGAAATGTTAGAGAGCAGCTATAATGAAGTTACAATGCAGAACAAGTATTACAGTTAGCCCCTAGACACTACAAAGCAATGTACAAGACACTGCCCAGATCAGCAAATAGAATGAAGAAAATATGATTTAATTACACTAAAAAATGGATGGGGACAGGACTAGAACTCTGTGAAGTTTTACAGATTAATAGTTTATTCACTGCCAAAAGGAGAACAGAAGTGACGAGAAATATTTGCATATGTGGATGGCATTTCAAGTAAAAGAAGGGACAGTTTTCTATTTCAGCATTTTGCTTTCTGTGCTGGTGAGAAGGACGAGACTAAGTGGCAAAAAACCTGCCCTAAGCTTGGCTGGCGTTACCTTTGGGATCCTGATGCCAAGAATTCCCCAGCTGTTTAAGCAAATTTCTGTCAGTACTTTGAAGTAGTGTAAAAGAACCAGGGTGGGGGATATGATCTGACAGAACACATCTGAAAATTCAGTTAAACCATCCATAAGCAAAATGGAAGGAAATAACTAAGCAAACATGTTATATATAAACAACTCTGGGTCCTTGTGCACTCATTCATCCGTTTAAAAGAGCCTAATTTATTTGTTTTCCCAGGATTTCCTTTCACAGATGCTGCAAAGAGATTTTTTTTTTTTCCTCCTCTTTCTTTCTGCAGGATTGTTACTGAAATGTCCATTAGGGAGGATTATTTTGAGAAATAGTCTCCCCATCTGTTGCCTCTTTTAAACAGTGTTAAGTGGTATTTTTCCTCCCTGAAAAAACTGTCCACATATTCAATTACCGCTGTGCAGCAGCAGGCTGGAATGAACACCTAGGAAATGCAGCTGAGTGAAGCTGTCTCAAAGAACAATGAGTAATTGAAAGTAAGAATGGTCTGACGTTCAGATAGAAAATTATACTCATAAAAATAAAGAGTGCACCTAGTAGTGCACTATGACCTGTGGCTTAAATCCCCTTATATCTCAGCAATGCACCCTGCCTGCAGGAACTTTTTGTTCCCCACTCTGGTGGAGCCTTAGCGGAGGAGTGGGAGCCGGCAGCGCTCTTCCTCACCCTTCAGGCAGAAATTGTCCAAAGAGCACTGGGGTGGCTACGTACTGTCCTCTCCGAGTCCTTCATGATCAAACTCTGGGCACTAGGGTGAGTTTATCTATTTCAAGAGTGGAAAGAATGAAATTTCACATGTAAAAAATGATTTCAGGGCCAGTAGAATGATCAGCTTCAAACCAAGTCAAATTTTCTGAATATTTGATTTCCCATATCTCCACTGAGGTCCGTGAAATTTCAGTTTTGAATCTAAACTTGTGAGATTTGCCACACCTCCCTGTTTTTCCTAGAATCTGTTTCACAGACATTGATGAATAATACATAAATAAATAAATGTTTTGGTCCTGGTTATGCAAACATGCTACCTCAGAGGCATAAAAAGTTGCTTCTGTTATTCTTCAGTATCGCTCTGAAATTATACAAAGCTTAGTTAAGAAACACATCTGAAAAAGCCAACCATTTCATTTCCTTTTGGATTCTAGTTTAAATAATGGTGCAGGTGCCTACTGCTAAACATCCAGATATAAAAGCAGCAGGTTAGCCTTTATTCCTGGATTCACTCTGACACCACTATTGTTGACATCATTTGACAGAGATGAAAGTGTACAGTCCATTATTTTCCGGCTTGTTCTTTGGGAAAAGTATGAGCAATTAAATCAATATTTGCTGAATGAAAAAGACCAAAACTCCCAGGATAATAAATCTTGGTTTATAGCTTCTGAGACACTATTCTAAAGAAAGAGGAGTGTGTAGAATTTAACCAATAATTAAAAAGTACTTGAAAGTCTCCTTCTAATGGTTTCTTGCAGTATCGGTTCACTAGTGGATGTACTGCTGTGTCAGAGGACAGTACGCTTCATTTTCAAGTGGATAAATTTTCAGATTCTCCCACTTTAATTTCTACCTGGTTCTATATACCTGACAGTGACAGTAGATATAGGAATACTCAAAATGAAGCTTTCTCATAGTAGTTGGCTTAATTCCATTTTTCTTTTTTTTGCTCTATTTTTTATCAATATATACATTAATATTCATGTTAGTCCAAGCCCCTGGAATAATTGCACACACATCTGAAGGCCTTCACATTCCAGACTGGACAATACTGCCTAGACATGATTATCACATCATCAATTTTAATAATAATGCAATTGTTTAATAATTACCATTGCTAATAATAATCAGTGTCCTAACTTGACTAGGCATTGGAGTGTTTTGTATGTTTAAATTTATTTGAACGTAGATATTTTTTCATTTATTTTTGCTTTAAAATACAGTTTAATTTACTGAAGTTCTAATGGGATTGTGGTGAAACATGAACTCATTTAGCTGTAGCAGCCCCTCTGCTAATAAAACCTTTACTGTAAGAGAACAGGGAAACTAAACTAGCTTCGTTTGAAAATAAAAGCAGTTTACAGATTAATGTTTGTTGGTTGGTTGGTTGTTTTTTGTTACCATGAGAAGGTGCACAAAGCACTTAGCATATAAAGCAAGCACAAATAAATAAGAAAAATGAAATATAGTCCTGGGAATTTGTCAGTGATGGTATTTTACAATTTTTTTTTTACTGTAAAAATATTAATTATAGTTACTCACAGTCTGGTTTCGCTAGCAGTTCTACATTTTACATTTTGTTTTTAATAAACTTCTATACTAGAGGAGACTGGACGCACCACCATTGAGTTTGTGGATGACACTGACCTGGGACATGCTGCCAATGTGCTTGAGAGCAGAGCTGCCGTTCAGAGGGACCTCGGTAGGCTGAAGGATCAGGCCAACAGGGATGCCACGTAATTCAGGAAGAACAGATACAAAGTACTGCGCATGGGACGAACTAATTTCACACCAGGGTAAGGGCTGGGGTCTGGCTGAGGGGGAAGCAGGAAGAAATGGGAGCGCTGTTGTCGTGACCACATCTGGAGCATTGTATCCTTTTTACGGGCCCTGATACAAGAAAGTTATTGATAAACTTGAGTGACTCCACAGAGGGCCATGGAAGTGGCTGCACATGAAGCAGCTCCCCAGGGCCCCCAGGAAGGCGGCTGAGAAGGAAGTGCCAGGGAAAAGAGTCATTAATCAAAGTGTGGTAAAAATTATTCACTATGAGCATAATTCAGGATTGGAATGAATTGCCCAGAGAGGCTGTGAAATCTCTATCCTTGAAGCTTTTCGAGACCCGATCAGGCAAAATCTGGCTTAAATTCAGTCAGTGCTGACACTGGTTTTGGGTAGGAGGCTGGATGGGAGACCTCACGCAGTCCCTGCCTGTCGTCTGATCCTATAAGCACATACTAGCAACGTACCCAGGCCCCAGGTTTCAGCCTGACAATAAGTTGCCTTTTTCTATGACAGGTTTTTGAAGAGATTTTGTGTTCTCAGTCCCAGTTCTGAGAGCTTTATAGTGCTGAAAAGAGTAAAATACTAAATTCCTACAATTTCTGTACTTCCTGTTACTCTGTGGCCTGAAAGTAGATCCTGAAGCCATATTTCATCTGAGAAATAAACTGGGGTAGCCAGTTAAGGACAAAGATGGGCAAATAAGCTTCACAGCAGGGAAAATGTTTCTTTCAGTACACACTTTACCTGCTAATTGGCAGATACAGATGATACAGAGCTACATGACTTCATTTTCCTTTGATGAGTCACTGTTTAAAATATGTTAGGAAGTTTATATTTTGGGGGCATTAGGATTCCTGAAACCTAAAACCATAGAGAAACATTGAAACAGGAACCTGTTAACATAGGTAAAAGCTGGGATGTAGTCTGCAACTGAGATCTTCACACAATCTACATTTCAGTGGGGAAGGATTATCCAGATCTCTTTTTTTCTGTTGTTATATGGTCCATGTTATTTATAGGTGCAAAAGAGAATGATGCTTCTCTTTAATGTTTACAAAATGAGCACACAAAAAAAGACAAGCACACAAACAGGAAAGAGGAATGAAAGCCTTTCAGGTCTCTCATAACCCCAGCAATTTGAAGAGATTTTCAATGTGGTTACAGTTCTGAGTATGTTGTAAGTAATACAAGACCAAATAACATGAAATGTAGTAAGGTTCAGGGTTTTCTTAGGAATATTTCCTGAAGGTCATTACTTAGCAGTGGACTTTCATTTCAGAAAACTGAACTTGAGAGACAAAGATGAAAAGATGTTATAAACTTCATATAACATCCTTGTAAATCGCTCTTTTCTTTCATTTTCTTTTGATCTTGTAAGCAATACTCCTAATTTCCCATTACTGTTTCTCCATTCGCTTTTTACCCCATATGCCTGATTTCTCATTACCTTTAACACACATGGCTCTCTTCACTACTTTTTTCTCATCCAAATCATGAAAAATGCATGCCTTTATTTTTGTGGTATCAAACATTCTCATTGCCCTTTAACCTATTAAATGAATTGATTTCTATTAGTTATTACAGATAAAAAGTTATGTAGGAGACTGCCTTTTTACTTTTGTGTTTAAAAGCGTAACTGAACAATCCTCTGTTTAATTTCAGCCTGTTATTTAACTTATACATAGCACTTACCTATTGCTCATAGAAAGCAACGTTGAAGGGACCTCTTTTACATATTTGACCTCAGCAAACTGTTCCAGTGCTCTCAGATTCCTATCATAGGATTTTTTTTCTGAGTTATCCAAAAGTAATCAATCTGAGAAGCTGTGATACATCCCACTATCATCCTCCAAAACAGAAATACCAGCTATTCCCTTCCGCATTCCACCAGTACATATTGGAAAACTGAGCAGAGTTCCTCTCAGACTAGACTGCATTTACTCCATTTTTTCACTTTTCCTTTGAAAATGTTTTTCAAGACTTCTGGCCACTCTTTGTGAATGTAGTGAAATTAATCATATTTTTTCAGATCCATTTCTACTTTTTTATGGTCTAACCCTATTTCCTACCATGCCCAGCCCCCTACTTTCTCTGGCTTGGCATCCTTACTGAATATGGTAAGGATATTATTCATACTATCATCCACATCATTAATTAATATTTTAGTAATAAAGAGTCCAGAATAAACACCTGATGAAACCTACTCAGTGCTCACCTGTATTTTTAAAGCAAACTATTGAATATAACTGAGAACAAATTTCTAGAACTAGATCATATATTCCTAGTTTTCTTATGAGACTATCAAACACAGTATCAAATATTCAGAGTCAAAATATGTACCCCTTGCCTGTTAGCACACATGGGCTGTTATCAGGTATCACCTACAATGTGTATTTGCAGCCTCTGTATGGAACAATGACCCTTCAAAATGCTGAAAGTTTGTTTACAGAGATCAAAAGAGCTTACCCTGAGCAGAAAAATGGTCATACAGTGAGACTTTTTCTTCAACTTTACATAAAGGCAAAAACATGAACAAAAAATAAGCCAACCTTATAACTCAAAGGTAGATGTGACAAACAGATGTGAATATTGTATTAATAACTATTTATTCTGTCACGTATCCTTACCCTTGCATAATTAATATAACAATTTAGCACAGATTTTTTTTCTGGTTTTTCTTGCTTCTTAAAAGGAGAGAATGGACTGCTTCCTTTCTGCAAGAAAAAACATTCTTTACGGCCTACTAATTCCATTTATTGGAGGAAGTTTTGGAGGAAGATATCGAAAACCATTTGTAATGATATACAGAATGGACATAACATTCTCTTGGCAAGGCTGCCTGTAAGACTTCCACAGCACAGGCTGCACAGAGCTCAGTATCCTGGATCCCTTACTGATGTAGGCATTCCCGCTCCTCTCAACCTGCACAAAAACATATTTGTGCCCAAATGCATTTCTTTCCTCACTTTTACTTGGGGAGGAGATACTGCCTTGCTGATGGAAATAGACTTCGAATATTGCAGTCATAGGAGATAATGATACATCAAAATAGATTTTAAGATTATGTAAACTGTCTAAAGGAAATACTGAATCTGGCATGGAAATACAGAGCTTTTTGTGCTGTGTTAGTGAACACTAAGTGAAATGTCAAACCTACATTGTATGTCAAATCAGATTTTCTATACAAAAGGGATGACAGCCACAGAAAGTCAATGAGCCTAGGTCTGATAGAAAGTGTGGCATGCTCTGAATGTTTGCTATGACACAGACATTGGAGACTAGTGTCTTAAAATACTCACTGATGAACAAAGTCAGGGTTTATATTACTAAATCTCACCTTTATACTTTCAGATCTCACTTTCCTGGTGTGAGAGAAAATCAGAAAAGGCAAAAAATATCGTTACTGAGAAAATAGTGATTACAATTGTGAAAACTGATATTCTGAGGCTGAACTATTTTCTGTCAAGTAGTGGCCTTTTCTTGCATTAATGAAAAAAAAGGCTGCACCTCCTTGTGCAAAGTAAGACCTGAATTTAGATTACTGGGATGTTATATACAGCCTTTAAACATGCTCTTAATTCTCATCAAAGTTTTTGAGACTTAGGTTTGGCCTTTATTCTAAGCATGCATTTCAAGCTGCTTCTTGTGGCCTCTTGTCAGGAATCTGCAGACTTTACTTTTCTGAAAATATATATATTTGTGGGAAAACTGATAAAATACTTCCCTCTGAAGGAAGTAAGCACTCTTAAGATAGCTGAGGTCTTTTTCTTGTGCAGGAACCAACTATCTGGTGTTGATGTTGTTCTTGTTACATTATAGATAGGGGGAAACGAATGAACCATATTTTCCTGGTCTATGAGAATTTTCATTCTTCACCTGGGAATAAAAATGATATTGTAGATGTGCACCATTTAAATGAACAGATTTAGCATCCTCAAGAATGCTAATTTTTGGTAAGAGTAAACAAGAAAAATTCTTAACTTTTTACCTTTCCAAAAGTATAAAAAAATCACATTCTATAAATAAAACTAAAAGATTGAATTTAACAACTAAATAAAAAATGTAGGACACTGTTCCCCACTTTATCTCTCACCTATACTTTAATATAAAGTAGAAAGATAGTGAATGCTTTTAATATAAGGGCAAACTGGCCATTAGCAGTATGAAGTACCTGAGTATTGTAGCTCTCTGCTATATATACAGTGCATTAGAACAGTAAGAAATAATTTACAGAACACATTAATCCTTGCCCATTGTGAGCATACACAGATGAAAATATATTTACAAGCATATTGGTCCACCAAATTTGCTGTTTCTTAGATGATCTAAAGAATATCTGTTTGGTTTTATTCCAGTGCACATATATTCAAGTACCAGAACATAGTTATTGAAAAGTACCCTTTCAGAATTATTTCCTCAAATTTCTAATGTGTCTTTCCCTTTGGTATTCAGTACTGTTTCTGCACATGTTGAATTTCTTCCTCTGACATTGCTAAATAGAGAATATATGCAGTTACAAGTTTGTTTACTCCATGCAGGTACTGAAAGGTAACTTCCAGGAGAAGTATTTTGAACGAACACTGATCATAATTGAACGAACTTGTGAAATAACGAACACTTGAAACAGTTGAACTAAAGCTGTCCCACTGAAAGTACAGATTATGTGAACAGGATTCCCTCATTCCTCCATGTAAAGATTCTGGCATCATCCCAGAAGTGACAACAGCATTGCTTGTCTGCTCTCCCTCATTCTTTACTCTCAGGAGTGAGAGGAAGACAACTTTAGCATTCTTCTTTCCCCTTCAGGTTGGTGCTTGCCTACAGAAAGCAGGGACTGCCTTCCTGGGATGGTTTCAAAAGCCAGTGGTCTTAGCGATTTAGCACAAGGTATGGGGAGAAAGCTATAGTTTGAACACGGGTTTTGACCTGAGCTCTTCATGCAGTATAAACACACTCAAAATCCTGTGCAAAAGAAACCCTGCTAAAGACTAATATATATGAATATATATCAATATATGGCTTCTGAAAATCATGCTTTTTTAAAACTCTTGTGCAGCAGAGACTTCTTTTAGGCACTAATAAAACCATTCAGAAAGCAACCACTGTTGTGTTCCTCAGAAAGGATCTTAGCATAGTGATTTCTTCACATAGGAATTTAGTGTAATGGAACTGAGTCTTCTAGGTTATATTATAGGGCAACAAAGCTTTCTTAGGTCAGTGGCAGGGATATGGGGAATGCAGTTTGTGGAGTTTTGTGATAAGAGAATCTTAGACGTTTACAGCAGAAAATAGTATTTGTTAAGTCGGTTGCTGGCAGTAGCTTGTAAATCTAAGTACAGTGAGAGAGCTTTCAGCCAAAAACTTGTTTTCTTTCCTGTTTTTGCACAAGATCAAAGCATATAAACAAACACAGTATTTTGAATTTGTGTTTTGGTTGTATTTAGGCTACCAGCATTTTTTCTTGTAAGTCAAATATTCAGAAAGTGATTGCTTGGAACAGAAACATGGTGAAACAGTTTAAATAAAAATCTTTCTGAAAAAATGTTCACTCTGAATAAAAAACTGAAATACCACTGTATACATATTTTAGGCAAAAATTCCCATTTTCTATTGCTAAGCTCTAAAATAATTCTTGAAACAATAATTTTGTAAGCAGCACAAGATTGTGACTTTTTTAAAGAACGCAATAGGTTGACTTCTCTCAGAAACTGGCCTCACCTTGACGGTTTTCTCAAAAGAATTATTATTTTTGCCACTTTAGTCTGATGTTTTCTTTTATTCTGACAGTTCAAGTGAATCATATTCTAATAAATAGCACTGAAACAATGCTTAAATGATACTTTTTCAGTTAAATAATAAAATACATCTGGAGTCTTACTTTGCCAATCTAGAATATCCATATTCTACACAAGGATATGCAATTTCTCTGATCCTTTCATCCAGTATTTACCAGGGTAAAGGAGCAGAGAGATTCAATATTAAGAAGTAAGTATTTTTTTAGTTATATAGCAACAAATAAATAGATTCAAATTACATTTGCCAAAATAGAGAGATCTGTATTTGGATACACTATGCATTATAGTTTTGAGTTCATCTACTTAGTACTGATATGAATGTACAAATTTGTGCAGTTACAATAATCAGACTTGATAAAAAAACCCTAGATTTCATGTCCCTTGAGAAGTCAATAATCATCTCTGAACTACGATTTTGGTCTAGCATTAAAGAGTGTATTTTCTATTCAGTCCACCTCCATACCACTCCTTTACAACATGTATGTATTTTGAGCACGTATATTAAAAGAGGAATGTAGAGGAATGAAGCTGGGCTAATTAACACTGATAGTATACAGCTGTGGGTTGGCTTCAGGGGCAGTGGTTTGGCCGATGTAGATAAGGTGCAGCTGTGGCTGGTTCTGTTACGTGGTTGAGAGCCAATGAAGAGGGGCAGCAGAGGGAGAAGCAAGAGAAGAGCATGAGGAGTGTGTTTGTATGAGATGGTAAAAGACCTTGTGGCAGCTTGATAGGTTGGAGAGTGCTGCGACAGAGGACTAGACCTCTAGGTCTTCTAAATGAAACGTCCACCCACAGTCCCTTGACTTGGCTGTAAATAGTCAGACCTGAGAGTTCCTGCTTTAGTCCAGAATTTTCTTGATCGGTGAGATAATAAACTAATAAGCTAATAGGAAAACACACACCCCCTCTCATACACAACTACAATCACATTTACACATTAATAGACATATAAAAACATGAGATACCTTTCTTATAGGCATTTTTCAAGATTCATTTTTACTTGTTTCCACTTTTTAATATACGTTTATACCTCTACTGATAAGCAGAAAGTGTATTAGAATATAGCCCATGGGAAAAGTGAGAGATGGTATCAAATCCTAGAATTCCAGTGAGGAAATGTGTTATATCGGATGCTATTTTCCTCAGGAATTCAGTATTAATATACATCCCCAGGCCTAGAATACACTAGAAGAATGTTGGGGGACAAAAATGTTATCAATGTTATGACTACTGCCATAAAATATGTATCTGTATATCGCTTTTTAAAAGCCATTTTAAAAAATATGTGGATTCATGCAGTTAAAAAGGCTTTTCTATATAACTATGATAATTATAACTACAATAAAAATAATTTGAAATATTTAATGTATTTTTCTAAGTATCAAAACATTACTTGATATTTAATTTATAGTCTCCTAAATCATCAGTAGACACTTTAACCACCTAGATGTTTCCTTCTTTTGCCTTTAAGCAACCATCCTTACCATGACCCATACAAACCAGTTACTTCTTACCCAGATCTTACGCTATTTGAGAGATAGTGAAATTAGCGTTTTAATTTTGGGGGGTTGTCTAAAGCAACGCAAGAAATTACAAGCTGAAACAGAAAGAACTTCCAGATATAAAAATGTGATAAAAACCCAAACTAATCTTTTGTGGATTACTTGTCAACATGTTAACATTAATAATATATTTTTAAAATGTATTTATCTTTTCAATATTTATTTATTTATTTTTGCATTTACTTTTTCACAGATATATATTTTGCCTTCTTTGTTAATGTATAATGTAATATTTGAAATGCAGGAAAGAATAATTTTAGAGTTCGGAAGAGCCATGTTTTATTATACAGATACAGACACCTACAGAAATAAATGACAACTGAGAACTTCCTTGTAAATGGACAAGCTGTCTGCCAAAGTATAGTAAGATAGTCTTAAGAACATTATTCTGGTCTGATACAGAATGCATGTTTTTGGAACAATCACTTCTGTGTTTAATTATTCTTCATAAGACACATTTCATTAAAAAACATTAAGTCATTTGTTGTAAAGATACCACATTCGTGCTCAGGGGCAAATTACTATGTGGGATTGGTTTATTACACAAAAGGTGTCAGGAAAACATTTCACACTAGGCAGTGTCCTCATGTGAATTTGGTCCTTTGTGATCATTTATTATGATGGAATTCTAAAACATCACTCTCTGATCTGAGCTCGTGGGCACAAAAACCAGAACCCTGAGTTTCAAAGGCAACATGTGTTTAAATAGAAACCAGCCTATTACATTGTCGTTTTCTGTAGCAGTTTTATCTGCTACAGGTAAACATATTTTTTTCCCAGCAAAGCTTATCCTTACAACCAGAGATTTTGTTATTGTAATAACATACATATATGTAAATAATAATGTAAAATTGAAATGCATTAAGTATAAATTCTGGGTTTGCTTTCACTTCCTCCAGGCCAAGGCTGCAAAGAACTGCAAGGACAATTTTTGCATTTTTAATTAGTTACAGCCAAAATTGCTATTGCTTGATTATTGGTGGATAAGTATTATGTATCATGGTCAGTATTTCTATATTTAAATGTTAGCTCTGGTATCTAGTATTGGCCTTTGTGTGGTCCACTGACTATCAAAGGCTGAATACCCTAATTTCCACTACCTAAGCTGGTGTCTAAATCTCAAAATAAAATTAAAGTAGACGCATGTGGGATTAAAATTTAATCATAAAATGAAAGTTTTACTATGCAGAACAATCTACACAATTATCAGTGTATGCTTGTCCGTTGAAAACCATTGATGTCCAGTTAACAATGTAAATAGAAGGTACACCTAATAAAATACCTCCAGGAATGATATTATCAATGGGTTATGTCTCTGTACCTCTTAATGACCTCTGAGAAGTCAAGGATTAGTATTACACTATCTGACTCCTTGAGAAATATCCTCTATGTGGTGGGAAGCCTGGAAATAAACTCTCAAGATTTGACACCAGCATATTTTTCTTCTATTGCAAACCCCTTGCCTCTCTCAGCAAGCATAATAAGCTGAACCTTTACAGTGAAACTACATATGAACTTTATAGGACGTCCACGAACTATTTTCAGATAAGAAAGATGTGAAACATTTTGCTATGGGACAGATTTCAGATAATAAAGTGCAGTGTAAAACCGATATTCACCATGTTAGAGCAGACATAGACTAAGACAACAACAATTTGCACAGTTCAAATTATTAGCTATCAATAATTTTGATTCCCTCATTAAAACATACACAGCATTGTTAACCCTCAAAGGAATGTTTTGATAAGTGATGAGAGAGATTACAGCGATAAAATCACAAAAGTGTCATGTTCACAGGTAACAAAGTGAACCACGAGCATATATTGATATTTGAATATGCATATATATACACATACACTAAGAGAGAGATGGGAAGAACATCTGGAATATTTTATAACTATTTATCTCTGAAGTTGGTGAAATGACTTAAATAAGAATAGGACCTTTGACTGGAAATATTAAGAACCAGGTTCATAACTTGTAACTTTGGAAGCACTGATAAAAATACAGTTTAGTTTAGTTATGAATTATCACAGTTAGTTAGAGTTATCACAGAACTATCCAGGGGCCAAGGCATATTTCTTTTAGCTAAAGTCAAAGATATTGTGTTTGGAAACAAAAAAATTAGCTTGACGGTTGAAGGCTGGATCTGTAGTTTTTTAGAATCTGGGACAGCAACTATTGTAACTATTTATTTTGGATGGATAAATTTCATTCTGTATTTGGACATTGGGAATTACCAGATTGGCCTTGGTATTGGCAGGTTTGAGTAAGATCCAGGTGTCAAATTTAGTTCAGACTAGATTCAGTCTAGAGGGAAAATTTGCTGCTTCTATTCTGTCAGGAGCATTTCCCTTTCTGTCCATTTGACTCTTAGAATAATAATTTCTTTATTTTTCCCTTAGGTTTTACAAAGTTGGGATTTGAACTGAAACAGTGTCAGGTCACATCTCCTGGTTCCTGATGATTATGTTTGGACATCAATTTCCCAGTTTATAAAAGCACTGGGGAGACTTGATTATCCCTATGTTTGCTTTGGTTTTAGACAGAAAAAATTGGGATGATAAAAGTTTTGTTATTGTAAGTCATGGTCCAAGTACATATTTTAGACTGAGGTGCTATAACTTTGGGAAATAATGAGATTCCCTGAAATTTTTACTTTATTAGTAGCTGCTAAATTGCACTATTGGACAATCAAACCTGGGATTCCCGTTCCAAAATTTGGCAAGGTTAAGCTTTTATAGTGATCTAGCATTTCCCCTCTGGCCAGGAAGCATTTCCTGTGTCTATGTAGACTGATTTTATTAGGGGGAGGGGAGATAAAAACCTTGCATATTCCCCCTAATCCTATCACATACTAAATCACCTCATCCACCAATGCTGCTTTCCCCATTTCCTGAGTTACTTAGCAACAACCATCCCTCCCTTTTCCACTCCCCCATCCATCCTTTCATTTTTTTCCCCTTTGCAATCATGATTTCCGGGCTGTTTAGAAAAATGAGGATGCTCAGCAGCATAGGGCAAGCTTTTCCTTCCAACCTTCCTTTTTATGCCTGCCAAATCCTCCTTGCCTCCAAAATGAAAATCCAGGCTGCCTGCATATGTGTAATCAAAGGTTAAAAAGCACCCCGGCTGACACCACGCATGTGTTAATCTGTGCTGCAGCAGAGTGCATCATTTCCACTTTGACCTCAGAGTTAATCTGCATTCAGGCAGAAGCTCCATTGCTTTATTCTTTCTTTTCCTTTTTTTTTTTTTTTTTTTTTTTTCCATCTCATTTACTCTTTCTATTGCTTTAACAGATTTTGTTGCATGTGTGTGAGTGGTTCTGTAAATGTGTGCATGTTTATGTGTTTCTTCTTTCCTTGACTGTTTTTAGACTGTGAATGTCTGTGGTTTGGTTTTTCAGGTTTTTTTTCTTTTCTCCCAATTATATTATTCCCGTAGATTTGGAAGCTGCTGCCTGCTGCCTGAGCTGACGTTTTCTGATTATATCTGCAAAGGGCTTGTGCAGATCTAATTTCTGTCCCCCTGCATATTAATTCCCGCAGCTGGGCGCAATGTATCATCCCACTGACGGGACTTGGTAGGGAGGGGGGAGAACCACTACCAAAAAAAATTAAAGAAGGGGACGGATCCATCTTCAACCAAGAGGAAAGGGGAAAAAAACTGGGGGGGGGGGGGGAGGGGGGGGAGAAAAAGAGATGATTCCTCCAAATCCAACAAGCCTGGGGAGCACTGCATTCTTGAATCCTGCATTTTCTCTCAAAATGATGGTGTGGGGACTTCTGTTCCTCTCTCTCATCCAGTGGTAAGATGTGCTTTCTGATTCTGGGGGGGGGGGGGGGGGGGGGGGGCGGCGGGAGGGAGGGCTGGGGGGTGAAGAATCCGTTGGCAAATTTGCAGAGCTGTGGTGACAATGCCGGAGGTTTGGACAGTGTATTGCATTCATCTGTCTTCTAGCAGCTGAGATCTTACAATGTTTTATTTCTCTTACAATTGTGGCTCTGCAATGGACAGGGAGGGTAAGCAGCGGCTGTGTGCGATGGTGGTACGTGCCGGGGGTTCCGCAGAATTCCATGCCGTATTAACGAAACCTTTTAACTCCGAATTAGTGTTTGCTACAGTGCATGGAGTTCTAATGCAGCTGTGTTTTGGGGACAGAATGTCAGTGCGTTCCTGCTTGTTTTCACCCCAGCAGCCACATCATGGCTGTGCCCGAGCTGCGGGCGCTGGAGCGCCGGGGCTTGGCTCCAGCCGGGAGGCGCCGGTGCCAGGCGATGGAACCAAGGACGGGGCTGCAGCGCCCGGCACAGCCCTCCCGGGGCACCCAGCGAGGTGCCGCCCGCATCTCCCGGCTGCTGAAATGCCTTTAATGCTGAGGGAACAAGCAGTGGGATGCGATAGTGCTCGCCGATCGTACGAGAGGAATGTTTACAATAGCATTTCCCCCCGCCCTACCGACACACGTACTGGGTGAAGACAACCTGTGCATGCTGCGTATGTGTATTGTATACAGAAATGTAAAGAGGTAAAAAATCTTAGCAGCGGAGCAAGAAGGAGTTTATATGTGGATGAGTAGAAAGTGGAGGGGGGGGAGTGAGTGCTGCTGCAGTGCCAAGCATTGTGCTGAACCAGACATTCTCGCCAAAAAAAATGTGGAATGTGCATTTAAGGAGTGAGATGGGAAGGTAGCACTGCACTGCAAAGTACCTGGCCTTCCAAGTGGTACCACACTCGTCCTCACAGCTGCACAAGCCATGTTTTGTCATTGCTACAGCAGAGAAGTTAGTGCCCACTTCTTCCCTACTGTCAACGCCGTATTCATACAGGCTCCTCACTCATATTTACCTTCTTTCTTCTCCCCTCCTTTTACCAAGACACTACCAAACAAAAAGTGGCTTCTTTCTGTTTGCTTTTCTGATTGTTTAAGAAAAAAATCAGACTTTGTAGCTGCAGTGTTAGCATTTTAATTCTAAGCAAAATAAAAGGCCAAAATTACTGGCCAGGAAAATCAAAAGTTGCTGGGTTTTAGAGTAACTTTCTTCACACAAAAAGAACGTTGTGAAGAATTCCTGTGAAAAGAAACTAAAATTTGGAAAATGGAGTAGAAAGTGAAATAAAACTTGGTGAGCCTACCACAAGGGATACTTTGTTACAATGAGTAAGGCAGGTGTAAGGTATCTTTGATTCTTGGAGAATCGTTAATGATTACTATGTGAATACAACGCTGGAAAATGAGCTTTTATGCGATTTCCTGAACACCGGACAATTTTGACATAAAACTTCCAATAAAATAATTCCAGATATTTATTTTAACACACTTCCTTCTTTTCACTCATCTTTCAAAATAATATTATTATTCTGAATTCCCAGGCATATATATGATGTCTGAGAAGAATTTTGCCAAAATTATTTCATAAGCTTTAAAAGAAACTCTTCCTAATGTGAATTAAAGATTTGTCTCAGCAAAAGGTTCTGTTTTCTGTTCATAGCCATCTGATAGCCAAGGTGGTTTCCTCTGACACCTTCCTGACCTCATAATCTTAAAGAATAAATAATAGGCAGAGAAAAAAAATTAAAAAGCCACAAGGGGAAAATTATGCTTAGTGCTTTATGAAAATATTTTAAACAAGTCAAGAAACAAATATGATTTTAATTCTAATAATCAGGAGAAAACTTTTTTCCTTCTGTTGTGGAAGAAATCTTACTATTAGTTTTGGAAACTCATGGGCCAAGCCAAAGTTAACAAAGGTTGAACTTAGATACTGTTTATTTATAGCTAGGATGAAAGTTATTCTTTGTTAAAAACTCATTACACACTTCAGGAAGAGGGGAATATCATTGTGTTATGTGTTGCTTGTCTTGGATGCTGAAATTCTGAACAGCCAATGCAACTGAACACTGATGTATGTGCTCCATGTTATGCACGTGAATAAATGTGTTGACACCAATCAGAATGCACACAGAGTTTTAAGTATTTGAAGAATCTGATTGAAAAAATTGAACATAACAATTGATCACTAATATTGTGCAAAAGTTTTTCCTCTATTAATACAAAAAATTACTATATAGAGAAATTAATTGTTGCACAATTGTTGATATTTAGAAGATTAGGGAAAGAAGAGGAAAGTCAAGGTATCATTCAGGCAGCAATGGAAGCAGCTAAAATTTTGGCACTAACTTCTGCAAACCATGATTTGAACAAATTCAGAATGAATGTCATACTACAGCACTGCAGTATTTTACCTTTACAACAATTTTCTGTATTAGTTTTATTACATGCACACAGTACATCCTTACAATTGTGCACACTAAAGTTTTAGGAGGAGCCTTCTTCCCATTCGCTTCTTGACATTCATAACTGCACTTCAAACTTCTTGAGTAAAGTTCCCCCATCACCTTATCACTTAGATCAGTGTCACAGCATTGTGCAGTCCATCACATTGACAGAAGCTGTGTTTCAGCGAAAATGAGTCAAACCAAACTCCACAATTCTGAGAATTGTGCATCAAAATCTTGGCTTTTAGAAACACTTTAAAATGTAAATAAAATAATTCAATATTTGCACACCTCAATATGGGTTTTAATTGGAATGAATTATGTGTCTACACTTATTGAACATATAATAGGTAATCAACATGTTACATGTATAGAGATCACCCAGCAGCAAAGTTTTAAATAGATTTAAAGCTATATTCTACACACTATTTATATATAGGTTTAATTAGTTATTTTTTTCATGCTCCTTAGCTTTAATAAATTGTTAGCAAAAATCACATGAACACAGTGCAAAGTAATGTCCAGATGTGAAATGCTGAACACTAGCTACTTTTATTTTTCCCCAATTAGTGCCCAAGTAGTGTCATGGCAATGTTTTTATGCTACAGATAGATACGTAACCTGAAAACTGTCAAAGATGATCAGAAAAAAGCATGAATAAAGCACTAAAATAGTTTATATATGGACCATATAAAATACATCTATTTTTACTAGTAAATGACTGAACATAGGAGTAAATACAATTGTTTTGTTCTTGCAAAGCACTAGCAGTGTCAGTTGGGTTGTCGCACTGTGTGGTAAGTGATATAATAACAGTGATTAGAAGGGGCATGAATATCTCTGAGCTGAACAGTCATGTAGAATTACTTTAAAGGTAGCTAACATCAGTTTGTTATTAATTCTGCAGCTATAGTTATTCACACACTATCTTCCAATACTTTTACACAGTGTATAGCTCTCATATTCAGTTAGGGGTCCCACTGAAGTCACTTGGAGCATTATTGGAATAACATGTTGCTCAGCAAGAGACAATCTCTCAGCTAACAAGGAATGTCCCTTTTAAAGAAGTGTCATCTCAGAAGATGTGAAACTAGGTGTTGTTAAATGATGACTTAATCCTTGTCTATGATAGTATGAAATTGAATATTTAGTGCTGACTGGCCTACGTACTACAGTGTTTCAGCAGAGCTGAGGCTGTATGGACACAGGACCTAGCTGAACATTTCAGGGGTAGCAAGGAGGATTAGACTGCCTTTGAGTTTTACACAGCAATGCTGCATTCCTGACTGCTATCAGCTGTAATGCTGGGATACAAACTTGGAACAACTATTACTGTAATAAAAAGACTACCAAAACCACTTATCTGAGGGAGATTTGAACAATTACCTAAAATTCTCACTATCTCATTATTAACAGCTTGGTGGGGCAAAAAGGGTTACAGACACTGTTTCCCTACTTGCAAGTATATAATGATCTGAAGATGTGGATTACGTCCTTTAACTAACTTCTGCTTTAGTGACTGTACCACCTAGCCGTAACCTCCATGCCAAAACTCAAGTATTCCAAAATACAGTAATGAATATGCAAAGTGATGTTAGAAAGAAAGTCTTTCAAAAAGTTTGGTTCTTTGAAAATCTGAGAAGTGAAACTTTTAATAAAAAGCTATAGAAACTAACTAAAAACAGCTTAGGAAATGAA
The DNA here is from genome assembly GCF_017639655.2 of Falco naumanni. Taxonomy (NCBI): domain Eukaryota; kingdom Metazoa; phylum Chordata; class Aves; order Falconiformes; family Falconidae; genus Falco; species Falco naumanni. The sequence continues at coordinate 14,006,542 of NC_054061.1, forward strand.
TCTACTGTTTTAATGTACTATTTCCCATATGATTAATATTATATGTCTTCTTCATGGCCACCCAAACCATGCTTTTGGGCTTCAGTTAAAACTGTTCTTGATTAGTAATGATCTGGAAAAAAAAAATTTGTCAATTTGGATTGTGGTCTCTTTGTTTTCCTCTTTATGCTACATTTGCTCTGTTGACATATGTCAAGAAATTCTGTAACAGTTGCACAAAAAAGTAAAAGGGAAGAAGACTGATAGGAGTGAACAGATGAAGGGAAAAGAAGCAGGAAACTCATTCCAAGTCTCAGTCCCTGTACAATTAAATTCTCATATACTTAAGTAATGACCACCACTTTCTCCAACAAAGAACTGAATTGTGAATTGAAAGCATGAATTATTAAATTATTAGATAAAGCATTAGACACAAGTGAGAAATAACAAATGGACATGCTTACAGGAAGGTTGATTATTTTTTTTCATATCTGCCTCTTATGCCTGTTTAGAGTACATCTGTACTGCTCAGTACAGTACCTTGTGGAGATCCATTCAAGTAAGCTCAAAAGCAGAGGCAGTTTTAAGGTCAATACCTCTGACTGGCACTGTCCTGCAATGTGGTGGTGCACTAGTTCATTTGAAGCTAGCTCAGTACCCTTTCCCTTACTCTTTCCCTTGTTATGTTCAGCCCCTCTAGCTACAGAAGTTCTATATATTCCTAGATAAAAAGATTCTATAAGGGTGATAATTTGATTATTTTTTTTTTAAACATTCGACAGAATAACTCGAGTGTACTGTGTTTCTTTGCTTCATTGGTACAGTCTGGACTGCTACTTTTCAAACTGTTTTACCTGCAGCCCCACTCACAGTCTCATACGGAAACGGAGGTCGATTATGTGAGAACGGCAGTGAAGGATACAATACTAGCTGGGGGCTTGCTTGGTATGAATTTGGGCTTAGAAAATATAGACATAAAGAAATAATTGACATAGGGATGTTAGAACTGAAGGGTGTTTTTTTTAGTTTTCATGCTTCATAGCCTGTCTGCTGTTGTACTTTTTTTATGGACGTTTATTGCAATATAAATTCCCTTTAACACAGATGGTAAGGTTTGATTGTCCATTTTCCCGGTTATGTCTGCTAAGAAATCAACACCCTATCCTATACGTAATGCTAATACCTAAATCTCAGCAGTTTTAGGAATCTCCTCACATGACGGGCCTCGTTTTATCCTCTCAGTAATCCCTGACCCCCTGAAGTCAGTCTGTTGCTAAGAGAAAAGCCAGGACCTATACACTATAAATTCTTACAGGTAGTTAAATGTTCATAAGTAAGAACTGGGAAATAACCCAAAGATAAATTATAACTCAGTATGAATCTTCAAGAACTGTATCTTGCACAGCATAATGCTTTTACTTTTTGCAGAGAGCTCTCAACCTATATTCCAGCTGATTTACAATACCTCTAAACACTTTTTTCTTCATTTCTTCTTTTTCATTCTGTATAGAAGATCAGCTTAAACTTTACATTCCACTTCAGTCCACAGACTGTAACGTAAATTGATCTTAAGTGGCGCACAGGTCTTGTCCTGGCCCTCTGGACATAATATAATTCATCCATTCAAGGACAGAGGTGGTTTCCTGACAATGGGAGTTCTGAACAAGAACTAGGGAGACTTTGTGGCAGTAAAAGAGAAAGAGACATGTTTGTTTATCTCTTCTTAGAAAAAAAAATGACAACTGAAGATAGAAATAGATGTACAGGTAACTTCACTGTAAGTAAAGCTATGCTTCTGTGCTCAAAGGTGGAGGCTGTTTACTTAGAAGAAGATACATTCATTATATGATAAATAAAAAGATGACCGAAAGTATCAGAGAAGAACCATAAATCGCAGGGAAAAAAAGTCCATCACCATAGTCAGGTAACTATAATTACTATTAGGTAAAGAAGAACTTATTTCATAGAATTAGACTAGAAACAACTTGTTGAACACTAATGAAATTTGGGACCATAATTGCCCCTAGTGAATATATCCAAAGCACCAAAAACAGGCTGAAGAGCTGTTTTAGTTGAAGGAGAGATGAGAAAGGAACAGCATAAAGTATCCACTCTAAATGTACTGATTATTTTTAGACTTTAGACTCAATATGATGAGTGACTTCTGATGACCTAACATTCATTGCATGCTTCCTTTGATACTGGGTTATGGCCCAAATTGTCTTGATGCTAATGAGAAGCATTTCATGACAGTCTGAATTCACCCAGAGTGTACACCAGTAGAGGTGTATTGCCTTTACTGGCATTTTATTTAGGTGAGCTCCTGGCTCAGAAGAGCTCCAGTGAAGTACAAGCTTTGCCACTGTTTGAATTGGGTCCAGTTTTGTATTTGTGATGTCCAAAAGTAACCTGCTTTTTTGATTCTTCCAATTAAAAAGAAATTCAGCTTTGCACTAAACCAGGTGGAGAAAAAAACTTTAAATTTTATCTTTGGAAACAAGAAAATAATATTACTTGCTTTTAAACTTGTCATATGAAGTGGTTAGATATTCATTTATGTCAGAATGTGTAACCATCTACTTCAATGTGAGAAATTTACAAAAAACTATCTTTTTTTTCCCCCCATCCATATGAAAAAAGAGTGGGAAGAGGGAGATAGTGGGTACATGTTTTCACAAGTCCCAGCACCTGCCAACTGTCTGAGACAAATTGAGGTAAAAGAGGGGAGAAAGTGATAGGTTGAAGAAAGCATTGAGAGAACAGTGAGGATTACATCTAGTGTGATTCTGGGGTATTTGTATAGTTGTGACAGGAAACTAATATGTGAGTCTTGTCAGACTGAATATTGGATATTCAGTCTGACACACAGTGATATCCTTTTATTTATATAACTGGGTAATATTTTACCACAACTACTGTCCAAAAAGGGAGGATGTAATGCTTTGAAAACCACCAGTGACTGCATAAGCAGAAGAGAAATGCAGCAAACACCTTCTTGTGTAAATGACTACCTCAGCTGCATAATGTGTTTTTTTTTGTGATGCCCTAAGCAAATGGAAAAAGTTGACTGCAGAAGCATTATTGTTGTCTTCTATATATAGGATAGAGCACCCAATTAAATTATCATTGGCTGCCTGAAAACTCGTGAAAATAGTTCTCTTTCTAATCAGTGAAGTAACACAGAACTCAAAGATTAAAAAAAAAAAAAAAAAAAAGAAAATACTTCAAAATCCATTAAACTCAGTGGTAACATTTCATTACAGGAAATCTCAACCTGAACTTCTCTGAAAGTGGAGACATTTTACCAGAGAAGCATTGCTGTATTTTCCCCCTGATTTCTTGCTCTTAGCTTCCACTATTAGCATGTGCCAGATGCAAAATACATGGCACAATACATAGCTGATGTGACCCAAAATAATCATTCCAATTACTGTGAAGTGATAACAGGTAATAGAACTTCAGTAATTTATACAAGATTCTCAATGCAACAAATGATTATCATCAAGGAAGAATATCACTAATATGTAAGTCAGATTTTCTTACCTACAGAATCAGTTCTATTTTTTCAGATTTAGTGGAAAGACATTTTCACACATATTCAGTAAAGTACAACACAATGTGTAGGCCTAGCTGTGAAATCTGGCCATTGTATATGAAACTGAATATTACTCTTAAAAGACAGAACTTTCATCTGTTTACAGCCAGCCAGCAAAATATTAAAGAAACAGAATTTTTACAAATCCTAACCCAGATTATTACCAGAAATAAAACAACATCAATACATGGAAAAAAAAATTAAAAGAAATGAAGGATCATAATGAGCATTTGGAAGGAATGGAAGGAGAAGAATTTATCTACTTTTTTTATGCTTGCATTAGCTCTTTCCAAATGATGCAGGTAATCATGTATGAAATTGTATTTTATACTAAATGTCATCTTGGACTTTGGTGTGAACCCTTGAGATGAAAGGCTAGCTATTCTTCTAAGCTATTTATCATCTTGAGCTTTTTGAATGCTCCATATTCTACAGAAAAAACCCTATGGTTCTATACATTGGTGAGAAATGCATTTTAAAGAGGATCTCATGCATACCCAAAATAACCTTCTGATAGAGTTCCCTGAAAAACAGTGGGTGATATGAGAAAATGAATGTTTTCCTTCAATAGTGATTCAATGTTGTATTGTGTAACACAAATAATATTTTCTGGTCATATGAAGGTTTTGTTAATCTGTAGTAAGATATCTTCAGATCTAAACAGAAATCTGCCTGCTGCAACAGACTGAGGATTATCTACTGAATTCCACTTTCATTTAATCCCCCTAGATTATTTTTCAAGAGAGAGAAAAAAAGATGGAATGTGAAAGAATGAGAAAGAAAACAATTAAGAGAAATTAATGTTAATGAGAAAATGCTACAAAGCCTTACTAAACTAATCAATGTATTATTCAATATACTGTTAAGTGATAATGTACTTCTGCAACCTACTGATCTGTGCATATGTTTGATAAAGCTGGAGAAAGTGTGTCACCAAACCAGAATGAATTATACTCATAATGGTCATATAAAGTAATCAGTCATCTCTTAGCCATTTTTTGTACATCCTATGAAAGGGTGGTATAGGATGTATGCTGTTTTTCCTCTCCATAAACTGATGAAGACACAAAATTCTTCACACTGTAGATTAACACTAAAAAAACTTAAATCAGGTGTACAGCAGAGACTGATGCAGGCAAGGGAGAAGAGTTCATTAAGGAGTCTACGAACGTCTTTGCCTTTCTGCTATCCCAAATGTCTCTGGTGCTTATTTTGATAGGCCTAAAAGCCATTCTTCCAAAATTCAGGCGAATGCCTCTGTGTGCCAAAAAGTAATTACTTGACCCAAAAAAATCAATAATATAATTCTATATGCAGATCATTAGCTCATGTTTATTTGTGGTAATGGCCAATATTTTCAAAACAACTGTGAAACCATTGCCCTAATAAGATACCACACCAAAGGCAAACAATCACGAAAACGCCAGTGAATGAAGAATGCCACCAAATAATTGATACATAATTAAAATCACAGTCAGCTTGACCTTCTATAAATGCATCACTGCTAGCTCTTAGAGTTACTTAGTACAGAGAGTAAGGACTTTAGCTATGAGCCCAGAAACGCTGCACAGTTAGTGTGAATAGAAGGCAGAACTGAAGGAGATATGGAAGTGAATTACGAAGTCTGGAATTATACAACTTTTTAACATAGTGACAACAAGCTTGTTATTACTTCAAATAGAAAATCAGCACAGGGATTCAGAAAGATGAGTTATTATGATCAAATGAACAACGATGATAAATGAAAGGCAACCTTTTGCATAAAATGAAGATAGCCTGTGTGCATGTTTTGGAAGTTAGAGGCCAGGGAAATGCCACACTCAAATAAGAACACAAGTGAGAAAGCGGGTAGTAGTTCTTAGTTATGCAGTAACAGGAGAGAAGCAGAGAAAGTAGCTGCCTTACTACAATAAGTAACTTTGGTTGCAGGAGTGGTCATGCTGTAAGATGGCTTGGAAGAGAAGATGAGGTGTGTGATCCATGTAATATTATCAACACTGACAAGAAATGTCTTAGTAGCTGAACTTGAAGACTGAAAAGATACCTTCTGGCTTCTATATATGTAACTGAAATGATGCATTCTGCTTCTACAGACTGTGAGGGCTGTGAACCCAAATACATTTCAGTATCACAATTTTGTTTTGTAAAGTAGTAAAGGAATCACTGTTTCCTTGGAAAGTAAGGATTTGGAAGAGGGGAACCTTACCAATGGTAAAACACTTGGGAGAACCTTAGAATACAACCACAAATATTGCTGCTCTTTTATTGGACCAAAATAATTAACTAGCATCAAAGACTGCATTGCATTGAATAAACTTATCAGATATTTGTAAGCTCTTTGGGGCAATCATCATTACATTAATAATGTGGGGTTTTTTCATTTTATTTCCCTGGCTTCTAATGGAAATGCTAAAAAACCTCACTAAGCTGCTTTAAAGACTTAAATCATGCATTTAAAATAACTTAAAACCTTAATAAAGCTCTAATGCAGCCCATGAGATTAGAGCCACCACAAATTTTTAGGGGCAATTTCTTAACTTCCAAGTCCAGCATAACTAACAAGGCTCTGATCATATTTAAGAGGCAATGGTGACCAACATGAAAATATTCTTCTCTGCCACTAGTTATTGTGATACAAATCCACAACTCCACTTCCTTGATGTCAAAAGTTTGTAAAACTAAGATACCTCTATTTTGCCCAGGTGAGGACAGCGTTTCCTCTCACAACATGCCACCATTGACTTTAGAGAGAGTAATTTCTCAGAAATTAAATCAAGCAATTCCAAATTATTTTCTATTAATATCCAACCATTTTTAACGACTTTTATACCTCCTTAATACACTTTAACCATTTAATATCCAATCACTTTTACTCTGGATATACTTCTTAATAAGGATTATTTCTATAAAGAGTTCCAGAATTTATTATTCAGTCATCTAGGGAAAACAAACCCTATATAGATTTGATTTTAAAAGGGAATAGGAATAATTTTAGCCTTACAGATTTCAAAAAGTGGATTTTATTTTAAGCTTTGAAATAAAATTAATCTTTGGCCAGTAACCAAGAACTTTAGCTCACATGGTAACTTTGAAAAAGTTCTGAGTATGTGAAGGCTTTTGGAGAGTACTAGAAGATAAAATCGTTTGCAGCTTTAATTATACAATTTGTTAAGAAAAAAAATAAAAAAAGAGGAAACATACTATATCTGTATTATTAATTCTCCTGTTATGGTCCCCAAAGCACTATCTCTTTTCATATGTTTATCTATAGCAGAGAAGCAGCAGAGGTGATTAAATTCCATGCAATATATATTCATAATAAAAATTGAGAAACATTTATTATCTGCTATTGTTACCTGCATATGTAATGTCCTGAGCTCCTCAATAAAATAGCGATGAAAATGACTTAATGAAAAAAGCCAGAAGCTTAATAGTCAAATTGTGTCCAATGATAAATAGTACATATTTTAAATAGGACTTCTCATTTTAATTTACCTGCAAGAATTCCGAACAGTATGTGAAGAATTTATTTTTTTAACAGAGACGTGCAATGACACCTTGGGAAACTGGTTGAGGCAGCTGAACCGCAGTTCAACTCTGCAAAGCTTTAAACATTCAAGCATTGATCCAGGAAAGCATTTTCACTTGTGTTTAAATGTTTACCAACATGGCTTTCTGCACGAGGATCAGAATACTGAGCAGTTGGCAGTATGAAAAGCGTAATTCTGGAAAATCTGACAGATATAAGCTAAAATTGCCAACATTGCCAGCAAGCGTATTCCAATTATGTCCTCTCTTCTAAATTATTTCACTGGTAATGTCACCTAGAAAACTGTACCGCCTGGAATAGCACCTGTTCTTTATTTAAAAAAGTATTTTAAGGTAGGTTTGCCAAATTCCCCAGGGATCCAGGAGGATAAATTGTACGTAGAACTTTTGCTTCAGTGGCTTACAGTGGAATTTCTTCTCATCAATACTCTGTCAGTTTTTCTGCATAAGTCTGTAACTGATAAAAAGCTGCTGGAGCTGTAGCAAGGGAAACTGAAGATTAATTTATCCATGTGGGAGATATGCTATGATTAGTAAAATATCCTTCCTTAGCTTCTGGTCATGTTCCATGAATTTCAGGGGTTTGCCCACTTTCCAAGTTTTCAGGTCTCCATCCTCACCTGATGATCCCATCTGGCATCTTCTCGAGTCACGAAAAGACTTTTCCTTTTCTTAAAAAGTTCCTGATAGCGCAGTTCAGATAAGGTCCACAAAGGACCAGCAAGATGTCTGAAGCATCATGGTACCTTCTCTGTACCCATAGAAAATGGGGTCCAAAACCATCTGTATTTTGCCAGTTAGTTTATTCTTAGTTGCCATGATGCTTTGTGTGACCCCTAAATATCTTCATGGATCTTGCTTCAGTCCTCACAAAGAGTAAAATCTCCACAAATGACACCACATGTAGCTGGCGCTGGTAGCAGCTGCCTATCACTGCTTGGTCTTGTGTTGATTCACCTTTACAGCTTCTTGCTGTCATAACATGGTGGATGCTCTGCAGAGCTGTGAGAAGGGGCCAAGGAAACCTGCTGGGGATCTGGACATTTTGGTCTGAATATGTTGAAGGTTTGGTTTACATCTGAAACTGTGTCTGCGACATATTTAGTGGATCTTTGGTTTAGCCACAGCATAGAGCTGCAGTGAAGGCGAGGAGAAAAAAACCATATCCTCTTATATAAACTTCTGTACCAAAGGAAGTATTCCACCTCTGTATGTCTTTCTGTGCTCTGTATCATTCTCTGTAGCATCTTCTGGATGCTGTATTATTCCATTGCTAAACGTATTTTGAAACTTCAGTTACATGAGTCTACATCTCCCAGACCTTAATGTGGTTTCTCCCTTCCAGGAATTTCAGAAATAAATTGGTAATAGTTGTACCTTATAAACTTGGTTCCCAATGCAGTTTTCCAAAATAAAGTTTTTGTAATATGTTTATGGCTACATCTACTGCTATTTCTGACCCTTGTAGTCAGTTCCACACATTAATCAAACCCACTCTTAGCTTCTGCTTGTACTCAGTTATTGTTCTGAGTCTTGCCCTTATTTTTGAGTTATGAGGGATCCACCTTTCTCTGTCCCTGAATACTATCTACATATACAATAAGTTTCTAATAGCTTTCTCTTTAAAAGTTTCTTTTTTCTTACAAAAGCAAACTTCTCTGATCATAATCAGAACAATGATAATTTACAAAATAAAATTCTACTCTCTATATATATATGTGTGTGAGAGAGAGGCAGAAAACATATACCAAAATATTTCTGGAGGAAAAAGAAAAGTCTGAGAGATATGTGTTTGTATGTGTGTGAAATAGAAATTGCTCCTATTTTCCTGGTGTTTTGACTAGCTATTATAGTCACATTTAAATATAAGAGATGGGAAGATAGGCTTTGCAGTGATCATTATGCCTAGCCCACTCAAATGTCAAAAATTTCAGAGCTAGGTAGAATTTGCATGTTGTGTGCCTTACATTTTTACTTATTAGAAACTGATAGAAAGGCCAAAAAGAGAGAGAAACGAGACACTGAGTTAACCCATAAACAATTTCTTCTCACTAAAATAAAGTTGCATATTTATCACACTATTTATTACTTAGAACCATTAAAATGATTTACCATTTTTCAGAAAAGAATTTTGAAGTTCTTGCATAAAAAGCTGAATATACTTAATAGTGAGATTTTCTTTCTGTGCAATGAATATCCAAACTATGTGTTTTACATCTTTTTCTGTACCCAGGCATTTCTTTTTGAAATTGTATTCCAAAACATTTATTATAGTGGGGCATGAACAGGAAAGGAAGATGTAGCAGCTTTGCATCATATTTATCTTGGAAGGAACACTTGTGAACTGTGGCCTGTAGCCCTGCAACACAACATCGGCATTGCTAATGGCAGGCCATAATATTTGCACTGAACTTGCTAGGCCTCAGGACAGAGGTGGTCAGGCCTGCTGGGTCTGAACTTCTCTCGACCTGCCCAGAGCTTTGTTTTACTTAATTTCTTCAGTTGCCACAGCAATTTCTGTAATTGACCAGGTATCCATGGCTAATCTGTGTGACTTTTTGCATGGTACAACCATAGTTTTATACACACAATAGCAACAAGCAGTGACTCCATGAAGAATGGCTTATTTACATAGCTATGTAGTGTGGAGAAATACAATCTTAGTATGACAGCAGAAGCCTTGAGAAGTGGACGTTGGACACGGAGGGACATAGGCATGGGGTGATATTGCCATTGAATTACTTTGCCGGGGTGCATGTTACAGCAGAGGTGCTGACGATCCTTATCTAGAAGCTAGGATGTTAATGTGCCCTGCAGAGTTAAGGAGTCCCTCACATGAAACCATCCTGGTAGTACCAACCACCGAGGAAAGTCCATCAGAATTTCACAAGAAAACCAACACAGGCCATTTCATCAAAATAAATAAATTCTGTAGGGGAAATTCAGGCACACTTGTTGACAGTTTTTCTACTCAGCTGACACAGAGACATTAGCTTGCCACTTACATTCTTAATGTACCACACATCTACCCTGTTATCAGAGCTAAATTCCACATCCACCCCTGCACAGTCTGTTTTATGAGCATGAGTGCAAACAGTGTCTTGCATGATTTAACTTGGTTTATGTGGGAACACATGGGTTACTATTGGTTACCATGCATTAAAAATGAAGTTAAATCAGAAGCATTGTTTTTAAAAAAAAACAGCAAAAAATAGTTTAATTTCTACCATTTGCTTACACTCATTTTGTGAATGAGTTAGCTTCATGATGAGTTAATTAAAGACATGCATATCAAGCAACTATTTGCTGTTCATTCAGCTTCAAGACACATTTCTATATAATAAACATTTCAGTAATGGTATTCCCATGATCTAAAAGAATCAAGAATTAAGAATATACTTAGAATAAACCGCTACTGGTTTAAAAATTATTTTTGACTGACTCCCTAGTTATTCAGGGTTTAACTGACCCATTTTGTTTACCAGAGATACAGGTTATAACATTGCTGGTAAGTGCGATGGAAGTGTGATTCCCAGCAATGCAACATCATTTCCTAAGGCATGGTTATTGATCGTTTCTTTCTCCATAATTAGATGGTTTACAAGACACAGATAATAAGGCACATTTATGTGCCTATTTATGTTGTAAAAATGGTTTACACTTACATGCAGAGATGATATAATTTGGCTCGGCAGAGCAAGTAGGACACTAGGCCTTTAACTGTGGTAGGCATTCAATGTTCCTGACTCCCAGCCCAACACTGGGAACACCACCTGATAATGTTTTGCTGTGTACTAAGACATAGAAGATGAGAATGAAAACATTTCCTGACAGATTTCATTCTAATGAGGATTTATATTTAGCTCAACTCGAATTTTAAAAGCTCACACCTGTAGACCAAAAAAATCTATTCTAAACCTCAAAAATATGTTCAGGAGGGTTACTCAATAAACAAAATGCTAACATTTCTAGCACTTCACGTGTTTGTTTGTAAACATTGACAGATAGTGATGTGAAGTTGACTATATCATGAATGATTGGTTCCAGAAGTGACTTCCTTCTGGGTGAAATTGCCATGCTGACAAAACATAGAAAAAGGTTGTGCAAATATTCTGAAAAGCCATGAATATGAGTGCTTCATAGGGTATTACAGAACAAGAATCTTTATTCTTTCATTTTTCAAATCTAATGGAGCAACAGGATTGGTTTTTTAGAGCTAATGTTGTTTAAATAGAAGGCTGGAGGGCATCCATGTTTCCCTAATCTTACTCACTGAGAACAGAATTAAGCTTTTTGCTCCTCTTGTTAATTTATAGTGAGATTTTAGAGCAATCTTTTCTAAAAGCGATGTACGTTATTGGGGAAGAGAGATTACATATAGTGTTAACAGATGACAATTACATGCAATAAAATACAGCCAGAAAAAATGAAGAGAGTTCACACTAAAAAAGACCTAGTCGGATTGCATTTCAGTAATGGCCATTAACTTAACTCCATCTCTTGAGCTCTCCCAGCTATAGCAGAAAGTTGCAGTAGCTGAATAATAGCAACAGGCAAAAATGATTCCCCAAGTGCCTTAGATTTCACACGCAGAGATGCATAGAACAGTTTTAAAATAAATGAAAGAAAGAGGAGAAAAGCAGATGGAAGGGGAGAGGAAGGTAAACCAAAAAATAAAACTGAAGTTCACCTAATTTCGTTATACCTTTTTACAACTAGATATAGCTAGATAATTTAAAATAAAGTAGAAAATTAACTCTAACTAACCCCATGATGCAGAAGAATATCTGAATCTATTTCTCTTTTATTTCTAATCCTTTCCTTCTCTTGCCACTAAAATGAATAGCCATAACAATAGTAAAAAGAGATACGTAATTATATAACTTCCAGTAAACAAAATGTAAGAAAACATATTCATACAAAGTTCCAGCTCAAAAAAAAAAAAAAAAAAAAAAAAAAAAATTTGAAATAATCATCTTAAGTTATGGAGGCTTATCTGAATCATCTGATCACATTTTAGACTCCTCCAGAGTTCTCAGAAGTATAAATGCTTCACTTCAAGCTCAGGCTGTTCAAAGTGAATGATGTGTGCTTGTTGCTATAATTACCTTCTTGTTCCATACTGGCTATACAAGTTTGTTTCATCCCTCTACATTTTCCTGTCCTCCCTGGGGGTAGCACAGATTTCCTCTCTCTGCCCACAAGTTTTATACTGTGCTATAACACAGTTTTTGTCAACTGCATTGGTCTTTTCTCATAGATCTGAAGATGGAAATCCTTTATTTAACCAACATGCCTGAACTTTCTGCTGGAGAAACAGATTCTAGACTAGGTGCAACATTTCAGCTTTTGGTACTTTGCAAGGACTGCTAACGCTGGTCCCTGTTTGTGGTAAATTTGGTGACAATTGGCCATGAGCCCATTTTATTGTTACTGGAAATATTTAAAAAGGGACAATAATCCTCATGCTCACTCATGACTTGAAACCAATCAATTGTGCAATGCAAAATCTGCACTGCGATTTTTCAGTACAGTGAACTAGAAAACACAGTAAATACTATAAACTGGTTTTATTGAAAACACTCTCAATAAATGCACTCCAAAGGGCTTTTTTAAAAAGAGTTTTCACAAACTTACAGAAAGGAAATAAAAAACAAGTTAAATTTTTCATTTTCAACCTTTCTGTGTAAACACTTGCTGTAGCCACATTCATCTGAATCTGCAAATATGGAAAATAGATGCTCTAACTATAACTACAAAGGGCTAAAATTTATGAAGTAATAATGTGCAGCCACTGTGAGTGCACGTCTTGGGGAAGGTGTAGAATGACTGTAGGATAAACCAGTTTGCTATGATTGAAAGTTTTATGGCGATAAATACAAAAAAATAATTGCCATGTAATATTTTAGAAGGCTGTGAAGAGGTTTAAGAATTGGAATGCTTTACTCAAAATGGCTGACAAGTACCAGCGAGGAGACTGTGAGCTGCTCAATGACTAGCAGAAGGCTTGTAAAATCCACAGCATGATACTTAGCTGCTGTGTTGCTGAGTATCATCCAGTTCAGTGGAAAACAGCGTAAATATTCACAGGAATCTAGCCAGTCTTTAAATCTCAGTGTAGGCATTGTTTTCAGAAATGACTGTTTGATTACTGCCAATCTAGGACTTTCATGTGCTATAATGACTGAAAAGTAATCAGCTGGGAGTACTCATTTGTGCTACTCTAGTAATTTCTGGGTTTTGAATACCCATTTTGAGACTTGTGTGCTCAGTCCCTATGCCATCTTAGTGTTTCGGCTGATTTTTTTGACAAATAAACTTAAGTGTTTAATTAGGGTTAAACTAATTAGTTGTTGGCTATTCAGTGCCGCTACGGGTCTTTTTCTTCAGGCACTTTGTGGCTACTCAGATTCTGCTTATAAACAGCAATGTAATAACAAGCAGATTCCAGGAGGGTTAATGGACTTTTGTGTGAATTTTCTTAATAGAACACATGGAAATAGTTTAAAATAATTTTCTATGTAGAAAAGTTAAAGGACCGAGCCACAGCAAGTACAAAATGGTATCTTATTTAAAATCATAGGAATTATAGAGATTTTGACCAGCTAAATATATGACCTCACATTTGAATGTTGAAAGACTGAGCAGTCCTGGTAGATTTTTGCATCAAAGAGTATAATTTCCCTTCTAGTACTTGTAAAAAGTTGTGAAAATCATGTCCCTGTGGATTACAAAATTTTTACTTTATTTGAAAGAGATATCCTACGTGAGTTATTGCTCACTAATGAAATAAGATGTGCACAATCTGTCCCTCAACTTAGACTGAAAAATTTTTGCTGCTGTCCGTGATTTTAAATAATGTACAGTGTATCTTTAACAACATATGGTAGTATCTTTGCAAGAAATGTGATGTATGATTCTTCTGGAAATTACGTTAGAGTGTCTCTGATATAGATCTCACAGAACAGCAGAGATCATCAAAACTTATAATGCTGACTTTCTGTTAAAAATTAACAAACACAGTAGTTTGAAATGGATAATCCATGCTTTATTTAAACAAAATTTAAAGATAAGGACTTGAAAGGATACTAATGTAAGACAGCTAAATAACATTAATATAATTATTTGTTAAATGTTACTAAAGTTACGGTTATTTTTACATAGGTATCAATCTTACTTTCATGGAAACCAAAACAAAAAGAAATTATAAATCACGCTGAATCTATTAAAAACAGGAATGGATTCCCAAACTGTAATGTGGACTTCCATGGTTTTGGACTGCTAAGAGAATAGTGTATTGCTACATTAATGAAACTTTTAACTAATGGACTTTGCTGTGTCTTCTGGACAAGGTTCAGAAAAAAAATTATTTTCCTAACACATCAATGATTCCTCAGCAGAGATATCCTCTTGGCCTGATTGAACTAATCTTCTGCTGTTTCAACATATTTCTAGAATAGAAATAACGCCTTTACATTAGGGAGTCTGTAAAAGAGACTATGCCAATGAAATAGGGTATCTTTCATTAGTTCTTCATCCTTTGCTTGAACCCAGTTTAACCTGTAGGGTTAACTACTTTACTTAACTACTAAAAAGTAGGCACCTTTGCCCACAGAAGTTACCCTTGCTCCGTCAATGATTAAATGTTGCCCAGATGGTATTGCAAAAAACTTAATGGATGATGCACCAGCAAAGATCTGGAGAATCTGGTCCTGAACATTTGGTTTGTGTAATCTCAGTTTGTGCTAAAGTGACACCTCACCAATGGGCGCTCAAAACAGATATATAAACGTTGTAAATTGAGTAACAACTTTTTAAAAGCAGAATTAGGATTGTATGTGTATTTCATAGTAAGAAAGATAAGAAACATGAGTTAAAACTCTTTTTAGCCCTTGCTGTGGTAAAAACCACATTCGCAGAATGAGGTTTGTATGTAATTGTAGAGTGAGATGCCAATTCATAGATCTTTACAGATTTTTTCAAAAAAACCTTTCAAAATATGACTCAATCTTGTGCTATCATTTCCCTCAAATACTTGTGTAGCCTAAATTAATGCACTTTCTGACCTAAATTAGTAAGCGCTTATTAGTCTGTAGAGATTTCTGCCCTCTATCTGCTTTGTGAACATGTATTTCAAGTAATTTGACACCTACAAAGAGCCCCCCCAGATGTTAAGCACACTCATGTTTGTTATATATATATATATATTAAAAAAAATATATATATATATATATAAAAATATATATATGTAAGTAATTACAACCATAGTCACCTAATTCAGGCTTAGCTGGCAAATTGAGGAGGGACTGGACCACATGTCCTTCAAAAGTGCTTTCTGACTTTAATTACTATATGACTTGAAGTTTCACATTTGGGTTCTGACCTTCTTAAGCCACCTCTTTTTGAAATAGGGAACCAGGATTTATATAGAGCAATTTTGCAGACATCTTGGAATGGCATTGCCAGAAGTGGGAATATTTCACACAATGAGATTTTGTATCAGTATCTGAAACATTGACTTTCAAAAAATTATACTGTAATCTGCAAATAGGTAAATATATGTTTCTTTGCATACCTGTATTCCTAGATTTGAAAAATTCTAGCAGTCATAAAAACAAAACCAGACTTTAATGTGCATTTGGGTATAATCTGGACTTTATTGAATTTGTTCTGGACAGTAAAAGCACTTGCAAAATTTAGGCCATATAATCAGAAGGACTGGTCTGAAAGTCTTAAGATGAAAAGGGCTTTGTCATGATAACTTTCATTAGTATTAATGGAAATTAAAGCAGCTAAAACCCTGCTTATCTAGATAAAGATGCATCTCTGATTGTTCAGACTTGTGTGCAGTTTTACACAGACAGACATTTAGGCAATTGGATACCCATGCTAACTTATGATCCACTTGGAATTTGGATAAAAGCTGGAATTCAGTGCCCTTTTTCCCTAGTTACGTTGGCTATGTTCCCCCTCTATCACACTAATCTCATAAAGCATTTGCTGTTTTTTTGAGATTTGGAGCACCAAAATGAATTACAATGGCAGATAAGCAAACAAATAGCTATTTCTTTCCTACAAATAATTAGCAAGAAGAAATGGAAGTTTTACTGACTGTGGGTTGCTGTTCAATAAGGTTGTTCGAGATTTGAGACAAGTGCTATACAAATGTAATTTTTTATCTTCTAATCTTGCACTATCCAGCACATCGGACTCTACTAACTAGCTGCTTGACTTCTGAAGCTTTCTTATTAGATGAGTGTTCAGGAACACATTGTCTTCGTGAAAGAATGCATTTGATTTACTTTTTTTTCCCATTCAGAAAAACTATTCTTTCCAGAGAATGGATGTTTAATTTGTTATAAAACTGAAGTATGGCTTTTTATACTGAAATCTAGCCTTTTTCATTCACTTTGCACAGACTGAAAACATAAAATCTAGTACCTTCTGTTTGCAAAGATTTTATTTAGAAGGATTTCCTTTCCTGCAGGAGGGAAAACCTTGCTTTAGTTACATTCCCTTGAATTACAATTAGATCTTTGAACTCCAGACAGCTGAATAAACAGATTTCCCCCACCAATTTAATTATCCTGGCCTGTCAGTACCAGCAGAATACTATATAGCACATTGCCAATTAAAACTCCGCTTCTGATTGCCTCTAAAACACTACAAATTCAGGCCTGTGTAGCCAGAGGAAGGAGGTCAGATTGCCTATTCCCAATCTGGGAAGCTGAAGCTCTCAGAGGCATATCAATGGCACAGGATGGGTTACGTGGTACCTGGAGGCTGCAGTCAGTGGTACTCAGTATATGTAATGAAGGCACAGATTAATCTAGCTTCACTAGAAGCTTCCAAGCTCAGTTCAATGCTATGCAAGACTGGCTGTCTTGTGCGTGCTGTGTATTCCTAGTTGTTACAGCCCTATGCGCAGCCTCAGGCTGCTTCAAATTTCACTGTACCTTCAGCATCTCCTCAGAAGCAGAGCCTTATACAGAGGCACAGATGTGCCATGGCTCTTTCCTCGTAGGCTGTGCCATGGGCAAGAAAGGAGCTAAAGCCTCATTCATATTTCAGTTATATTTGTACAGTTGGCTTACAGCTCCCAAATGCCCAGCATGGGAAAGCCTTCAGGCCGTCCACTCTAGGTAGGTCTAAGCAGGATGCAACAGGACAGCACTGTAGGGAGGAGTGGGCAAGACCTCAGCAGAGCGAAGATCTCTGTTAACAGAATGGCACTCTGAGACTAGTCATCCCCTCAGTATTGCACCCATGGCCATGGTCAGCTGCATCTGCTTTCAGTCTTGCCTGCCAATCATGAGTTCCAGCCCCCACGGGAATCTACTTCTCTCTGTTCTTTCCCATTTCTGTACAGATTCTAGCTGAAACAGGAAAAAAGTTACTTTTTCTGCTTTTTACCCATGTGTATACAAACTCCACCCACTGGCTGAAGACATTTGTAGTATTATTAGATTTTTCACATCCATCAGAATTCAAACTTTGTCACAGAAGCAGGTCAAGAAAGAAGGGCACTGGCATATTATGGAGAAAACTTATAGTTACTTAGCACCACTTAGATGATTACCACTGACATTCTGAAATTAATCTGATTTCATTCTGATGACGTTCTGAAGTGAATCTGATGATGTCATATTCTAAAATAGTTTCTATGTTCTTCTCTAGAACTGGAGGCACAGATTCTGAGAAAACAGAACATTATTAAGGCTAGCCTATACATTTCTTATTCCTATCTTGCCCTTTATACTGTGCCAAACAGGTTGAATTATACTAGATCTGTCATACTACCCAGCAGCAGAAAAAAACTGGTACAGACTTTATATCCTCTCTGGGTTTTGGTTAGCAAAAGTGGAAATGAAAACCATTGGCAAAAAAATGTGCTGAACTTTCTAAATGTACAATAAGCTCAAGTTCATCAGAGTGGAGAAAAGCTGTGTGACTGCTTGTTTGAATGACTCTAATTATTGGTCTTGTCAGTAATGTCTTGCATCAAAACTGTTCTTTCAAAGAGAAGTAACGCAACAACACTGTGTACATACTAAGTGATATTTTGGTGGAGAGTTACATAAGCTAAGTGACAATTAGATTTGTTTCGTAGCAGGTCCCGCCTGAGTCAGTGAGAAGAAAAAGTAGGTATGCCAAAGGTGATAAACGTTGATGTTCTTTTGAATAGACAGAATATGATCTCAACTGTGCTAAAAGGAAATGTTGCTGAAGTGAACTGTAACCTCAACTGTTATGTGACATCTTTGTTGTGAGTGTCCTTTCATAAAGCAAGCAATTTTTCAATGTTTTGTACAGTACTATTAAAACCTGATTTATGTGTGTATTATCTCCAAAAAGATTGCCTACAAACTCATGTTTTTCAAAGCTTTCCATTTCTTCATTTTTATATCTTTAACAGTTCCACCCAAAAGGGAGATGATGATTATGAAGATTACACATCAAATAAGACTTGGGTTTTGACTCCCAAAGTCCATGAGAGTGATGTCACTCTTATTTTAAATGGCCTGCTGGAAGGATATGACAACAAGTTGAGACCTGACATAGGAGGTATGTTGAGTTTCTTTGCAGACCACTTTTTATTGAGCAGTGAAGAGAAAGAATTTTCATTCCATATTATGCTACACAGGAAGGAGAATCCATTCACAATAGTTATTAAAACAAAATCAATGTAGTAAAACATCAGTTTCAAGAAAAGTCGTTGTGATTTTTAGAAGCTGACATAAATTAAGATTGCTAAATCTATCCTCAGACATCTTATAAGAGTGTTGTGATTTGCTGAATCAGACTGCTTGTAATGCACCTGCATAGAAAGTGTGGAATTTAACTTCTGGGAAATAGAAAAGCAAGTTTTTATCTTATTTTTATATCTCAGAATCACAAATAACATATTGGAAAGGAAGGTCAAAATGAGAATAACGCAGCCTAGTCCTGGCATGATGTGATGAACACAGACAGAGCCTCTAAAAGCAGCAGGTCTGCATTGACTGATGCAGCATGGGCCCTCACTTGCTCAGCAGGGCAAGAAGTGACTGGGGAATGCGATACAGAGGAAGCGGTCCATGAAAGATAACTGCAGCCGAGTAAGGCCAACTTCCCTAGATTTCCCCCACAGCCAAAATAAGTAGATAGAACAAAGCCTGCACTTCTCATGGCAGTCTCATTTGACTTTTGCAGGGATCTTCCCCTCCACCGATTACTGAGGCAGCTCAAAGAGAGAAATCTCCCTGCGTTGCTGCAAGTCAGTTTGAGAAGGCACTATGTGTGCACAGAACAGGCAGGCAATACCTCCGTAGAAGAGGATACAGTAGTAATAAGATTACAGAAATACACAAAGAGAATTCATGGATGTGGCAGGTAGAGGAAAGCAGAGAGCAGCAAGGTTAATGAAGGAAGCTGTTTCAAACAAGTTTGTAGAGGTTTATAAACTAAGGATTTTTTCACAGTGAGGGATGAGTATTTAACCTTCGATGTATGTATATAGTGTAAATTAGCAGAGGAACTTGTCTTACTCTCCCAGTCCAAGACTTTAGAGAACAGAAAGGAATTAAGCCTTCATAAAGGCACCCGGGAAAAAAACAATCATGTTTTAGTCAAGGTGTATAAGAATAATAAAGCTACAATTGAGTAATTTCGAAGTAAATTAATCTAACAACTGTTTTTCATTCATGTTTTAGAGCCCTGAGTATTATTTTTCACTTTGGGCTCATGAAATTGTTACTTACCTACAGCCATCTCTGCAGGCAACAGCAGTCATGTTGCATTCGGCATTATAATGTAAAATGAGTGATGCAAGACATCATAAGAATATGTAAGGATATGTTTGCTTTCATTGATAGTGTTTTGTTAGGTGTGTTGTTGTGACCTGACACAAATTATACATACTCTCAGTCAGGTATGACTCAGTCTAAGGTAAGGACACTGGGTTTAGTATTTGTTCTCTTAGTATAAGTGAAATCACTCTGATAGAATAAAAGATATAAAATTTGTCTCAGACTGTCTCTAATTAATTTCAAACTGGAGGCATCATTCAAATTTATATTTGTTGTATATACACATTTAAGTGTGAGGCAAACATAGCTACACAAAAGAGATACTATAATAATCTTTTGCCTGTGTTTGACTTTTATGTAGTTGATTTTGACCTTCACTCATGTTTCTGATTCTTGTTTCTCTTACAGTTAAACCGACGGTAATTCACACTGACATGTATGTAAATAGCATTGGGCCTGTGAATGCTATCAATATGGTAGGTAAATGGTTGCCAATTTTCCTATAATGTTCACTTTGTTATAAAGCCTCCTTCATGACATTACAAAGTTTCCATTAGTTTTAATGTTGTCAAAACATCAATGTTTTAATGTGATATACCTATATTATTTTTTAAAATCTCATTATTATTATTATTATTATTATTATTATTACGGATGTGAGGATTATATGAACTATGAATCTCTACAAGACAGGGAAACTGAGCTATATGCTGAAAAGAATGTAATAATAATACTTTTAATATATCCTCACACTTCTATGCGCTCTACTTCCAAGCACTTTCTGACAGTTTAACTCCTGTAAAACTGAGTTTCCAGGTTGATACAAAATAAGGAAAGCCATCTACCAGTGACACTGCCACTCTTGCCACCAAGATATAAAAAGAAAAAAGCTTAAATCCTCTCTCCTCTCTCTTTCCAGAGTTCTTACAGGAAAAATTAATTATAACTTTATACAGGCGAGGGAAAGTGATCTAGCCTTAGTACAATGTCTACTTCATTCCTGTGGTTTTCATGTGTAGAAAAAGTCATATTGCTCTTTTCCATTCAACATTTCCCTTTGCACCTTCTGGCTGCCCAGTGGTGCCAGGGAAAGTGTGACTTCACCACTTCTGATATTAACAGGGGGGCACAGGCAATTAAGGCACTCAATTCAGCTCAAATTTTTCCTGTCCTAGATCCAAAAGAATAAGCCAGTGTTCTCTGACCTGATCAGGTGTGGGTTGAGGTGCAGGCACATGGAATTAGAAAGGTGTATATAACACTCAACTGCATCTTAGTTGTACTTGCTAATGGGCAGTGGGAAAATAACAGAATAAATTGTTTTTAAACAATAATATTTGGTAAACCATGCCCTTAAAAATTGTTTTTACCAGTTCTAGTATCACCTTTTGTAGTTCACTTTTTTTTTTTTTTTGGTATGAAATTAAGTAAAGCATATCAGGACTTGCGTGAAATGCTCAGTGCTATGTTTTCATCAGTATTTCTGGTTAACACAACAGGAATATACAATTGATATATTTTTCGCCCAAACGTGGTATGACAGACGTCTGAAGTTCAACAGCACTATAAAAGTGCTCAGATTAAACAGCAACATGGTTGGGAAGATCTGGATACCAGACACATTTTTCCGTAATTCCAAGAAAGCTGATGCTCATTGGATAACAACTCCTAACAGGATGCTCAGGATCTGGAATGACGGCAGAGTGTTGTACACATTGAGGTATTTATACCTGACTTTAATTTCAGTTTCTCTAGGGAAAGCCAAAGAGAAAGACCCTGTGAATTTAGGTAATTTGATATTAACCTGAAGGAAAAAACATTGTTTTTTCCTATTTACTTATGCATACAACCCTGAAAAAGGGAAATATTTAGAATGTCTGCATGCAATTTATTTTATATAGAAACAGTAAAGAGTTTTTCATTCTTGCTATAGATTGTACTATCTCACTCCACAACAGTCATGTTCCTATGCTAAAATGAATATAAGCATTGTTATAGTACTTAATCTTCATTTTCAGGTACGTTGTATTGTTTGCCACTGGTTTGGTCTATATTACCTTTTACCTTTTTATTGGGTTAAACTGACTAATTCAAAATATTCTTGAATTAAGTAGACAGTATAAAAAGAGGTATAAAAATATTATATACCTCCAAGGCTGCTTTTTCTGAATTGATTACAATTTAGCTAGATGAAGCTCCACCCTGCAAAAGCATTTCCTTCTTCAAATATCTTATGAAAATAAGGATTATCGTCACAGCGTTGGTCATTTAAAGTTTACTCCAAAACCTACAGATAGGCCCTGTTCCACTAAAACCTTCATGAATCTGAACTTGATATGCTCATCTCCAGATTTCTTAGCCACATGTATAGCTTTTCTTTTGAGACAGAGTACCTTTAAAAACTATTCTTTTCAATAATTAAGTTATGCATATACCTATATTTAAGTGTAACATATGCAGTATCTAACAACTCAAATATCATATTCCCTATGACCATGATACTTCCTAAATGTGAAAATCCTAAGTGCATTTTTGTTTTACCTTTTCTTACATGTAATATAGTATTTGCTTCTATGTAAAGTGTAAAGACAATATTTGTTCAAGAGACTTTATAATTTAAAATGAGAGTACAGAATCCAAGATATTTGATATAAGACCATCTGAGTTTTTGACTGCATTTTTCCAGTGTTTTTTTCACTTTTTTTTTTTTTTTTACTGGGTGCCAAAAATAAAGTTTTGAAAAAAAGTATGCTCATTATAATTTTAATGAATAGATCTGAAGATTTGGTTAAGACAGTCTTTTAATGTTGCAACTGTCTGAAAGACAAAAATAAGTTTTATTTCACAGTTATTTTACATTCATTACATATTGCATCACCAGAAGAGATAACAGAATGATCAGAATTAAAATACAGTGCAAACCAAAGTCAGTCTGATAAAGAAGATCCTCGGTCCACTTTTGAAATGCTAAATTTGGACTTAGCTACAGTACTGTGTCTTTGGATTTCATTACCTTTCACTTCCAACCCCTCAGTTTCTTTCGTTAGAAAGAGATATATCTGCTAGAATTTAGAAACGGTTATCTGTTATTAACTTATACCCAGTAGTTCTAGTGAGCCACAGCAAGCACCAGTAAGGATTCCACCTACATTAATCCAGAAGTGGAATTTGATAGTATCATCACGGATCTGGGATTCTGTCTTGAAGAGAAGATGGCTTTGGAAAAGCCGCTTTATTTTCTCAATCACCTGCCCCCAGGCTCAAGAACAGTCCATCCTGACCAGCAGGAATTATGTAAAGTTATCAGGAAGACTGGATGGATCAGCACAAAGCTCCTCACAAAACTCAAATGTGAAAAGAAAATGTACTAGAGGTGGAAGCAGGGGCAAGTGACCCAGGAGGAATACAGAGATACTGTCCCAGCACTCAGGGACAGGGTTAGAAAAGCCAAAGTTTATCTGGAGTCAGATTTGACTAAGGACGTGAAAGCAAGAGGGGTTTCTACACTTATACCTTCAGCAAAAGGAAGACCAGGGAAAATGTGGGTGCAATGCTTCACATGAATGGGGACCTTGTCACAAAGGACACTGAAAATGCCAAGGTACACAATGCCTTCTCTGCCTCAGTCTTTACTGGTAAACCCCTGCCTTCAGCAATCCCATGCCCCTGAGATCAGTATGAAAGTGGAGCAAGGAAGGAGGATCAGGTATGGGCTAAAACAGTTGACATTAAGGTGGATTAAATATACCTGAACTTGGCAGGCTCAAAGTTTTGGGAGCAGTGGCATGAAGGCCAACTGAGAAACAGTCACTAGTGATGTACTCCCCAGTTTTGTACCGGGCCAAATAATTTAACATCTTCACATCTTCGTTTAAGACCTGGACAATAGGACAGAGTGCACCCTCAGCACGTCTGCACATAATACATAACTGGGAAGAGTGAGTGGTATATCATAGGCTTGTGCTCTCTCTCAGAGGGACTGCGACATGCTGGAGAAATGGGCCAACAGGAATCTCATGGAGTTCAACAAAGGAAAATGTTGTTCTGAGCCAGGGGAGGAATAACCCCATGCAACAGTACAGGGTACAGGTTGATCAGGTGAAAAGCACCTTGCAGAAAAAGATCTGGGATCCTGGTGAAGCAAAGGCAAGCAGTGTCCTGGACTGCATTAGGAAGACTGTTGCCAGCACGTCAATGGAGATGATCCTTCTACTCTGCCCAGCGCTAGTGAGACACATCTGGAGTGCTGGGTCCAGTGTGAGGCTACATGGTACAAAAGGGATATTCACTTACTGGAACGAGTGCAGTGAAGGCCCAATAAGATGCTGAAGGGCTGGGAGCATCTGATGTGCTGGGAGAGGCTGGGACTATCCAGCTTAGAGAAGAGAAGTCTCAGGAGATCTTATCAATGTGGATAATGTGGGTGGGGGTAAAGAAGGCAGGGGTTGGAAGGTAAAGAAGGCAGAGACATAATCTCACTGGTATCCAGTGATAGGACAGGAGGCAATGGGCACAAACTGAAGTACAGGAAATTCTGTTTAAATATAAGAAGAAACTTTTTTTACTGTGAGAATGGTCAAAGAGTGGAAGAGATTGCCCAGAAAACTCCACACTTGGAGATGTTCAGAGCCTGGATCATGCTTTGTGTTGAGGAATGAAATCTACTCAATTTCACAAGAGAAAACAAATAAAAACCAGCAGTAAATCTGAGCCTATCCAAAATTCAAAATGTTAAATACGTTCACCAGAGAAAAAGCAATAGGCAGAACTTAATAATTTTTTGGATCCATACTATAATTTTCTTGAAATGAAACTGAAGATGATGGAAATGAAAAGAGAAAGAAAGGGCAATGATATTAGTGCACAGAATCAGCTCTCCTTCTGTGTCACAAACAGAACTTCCCTTAATTTCAAAGGATATCAGGTTTGTTCCTAAATCCCTAATGCAGAAAAGTTTCCTTTTGACTTCATTAACTTGATAGCTAGTGACCACAGCATCCCCCTGCATCCCACAGTATGAGACTCAGGGAGTCATTTGCATGCAGTACCTACATGCAACAGCCACCAGATAAACCCAGCTCACACGGTTGCTCATTTGGACACTCAGGAATCAGCAAAGACCAGAATCCTACAGTTTTCCAACAGACTCATGGAACTAATAAACACCACTCTGCTCTTCCCCTTCCCCCTTCTTTTTCCTTTTTTCCTCCCTCACCCCACCTCCTCCTCCCCCCTTTCCAAAGTCCAAGTATCATGCAGTTCATGGCAGGGCTGGGGAAGTGTAGGATAGCAGCAGTTAAGGGACTGAATGGAAAATGGTAGAATCTTTAGCAGGCAAATCAAGGGATACATCTCATCTAAATTTTTATTTCTAAAAGTACATGTCTCTACCTGATCTACAGCACCTACACCACCTGAGTTATCATGGAGATTCTCCTGATATTCAGTGGAAATACCTTTCAGTACATTCCTCAGATTTCATTTAACTGTCTTAATTTGGAGTGAAATTAAGTATATCCTCAGAACACCTTTCCACTAGTATGAAGGCAATCTAGATGGCTGTCTTGGATGCAGAAGTCTAAATCTGGACTCCCATCCATCATTTTTGAAATAGAATTTTTGTCACATAAAATGCATTTCTCTAGTGCATTATGGCATGTTGTGACACAGAGATTTGTCATTGCTCATGAGATGACCTGTATATCTACTTATGGATTTGCCAGTCATGAGTAATGCTGCCATTTCAGATGCATGGGAACAGAACTTTAATATCTTATTCTATCACACAATCCAGAAAATAGATGATCAGGGCCTATGTAACCAAAAAAGAAATACTGCTTATCAGTAACCATGAAGTCTTCCTATGCTTGAAATACCCAAATTAAGACATACATATCATTTTGCTTTATATAGATATTATATTTGCATGTTTCATAGTCAGGTTCCATATTAGTAAGAATCTCATTTTGCTTGCCTTGATGTAGTTTTCAGGACAAACTTCTCAAGTACATTCTGCATATCCTGATCTCTTTCTCCTCAGGCTGACAATTGATGCTGAGTGTCAGCTACAGTTACACAACTTCCCAATGGATGCCCATTCCTGCCCCCTGGAATTTTCAAGCTGTAAGTAATATGCCTAGAAATACCCCTTTTCTGATCCATACTGAACCAATTATACATTTATATTTACATACCTACAATCAGTGAGGGTTACCTTCCTAACTAGATATACTCCAATGGTTTTCAGTTTTATTTTGACCTCATCTTCAAGTACATGAATCATGTATGTTCACAAATACAACTGAGGAATGCTACAATTTCTGGGATCTACGTGATTAATTTATGCTTATATCTTAGCATAACAGTAGAAATTTTTGCTTTCAGCGTCAAAGCCTCATGGCCTGATACTTTCTCTCTGCACACAGGTGTTTTACTATTGCAGTAGTTGGAGCCAAGAGTTTGACATTTTGCAGTCAGGTCAAGGTGTGAATTCCCAGTCCAGTTGCAGAATTTTTGGCCATAATTGAAGAATGTGCAAAATTGTATCCTATTGAGTCTGCAAAACTGGAATACTAATTCTTGAAAAATTACCTCAAGTGTTATTTTAATTTATAATAAGTAAAATAAAATGTAACATTAAATAAAAGACACTACCAAGTATCTTGAGAAAAATATATCTATAATTCAGTTGCAATATGCTTCGTCAGTTTTTTCCAGAAATAGGAAATAGGTTTTTTACTCCCCAAAGTACACTAAAATCCCAGCAATGACTACGAAACAAAGCATTCTGTATTTTCCATTGCAAAAAGATGGCTACCCAAGAGAAGAGATCATTTACCAGTGGAAGCGCAGCTCAGTGGAGGTGGGGGACACCAGGTCCTGGAGGCTTTACCAGTTCTCCTTTACAGGATTAAGGAATACAACTGAGGTGGTGAAGACTACTTCAGGTAAGACAACTGATCTGTTTACCTTCAGATTAAGTTAGGATTTTATTTACAGAAAGAAAAAAAAGATGCCTCTGTTTAAAACTTAGCATTGGCTCTTCACTGAACAATTACAGGTTTTTAAATACTTATGGAACCATTCAGGCTTTAGTATTTCTGAAGAAAAACTCACAGGAGGAAAAATAAATTGTCCACTCTTGTTCTTCACGAAATACCTAGAACTGTCAAAAGAAAGCCACTACTACAAGGGTGGTGGTGGTCGTGGTGGTGGTGAGGGGAGTTCCTATCCTGCTTCAGTATAGAAAACAGCACAGCTGAGCCACTAAATGGCAATCTGATACTGATTTGAATATTTTACAATCCTCTTCCACCCTTCAGAAGCAGAAAGTAGGCCTGCACAGAAATGACATTCAAAATCCCAACTGCTTTACTACAGTAGCTCCAAGTTTATTTTGTTCCTGAAAACAGGGCACATTCTACTCTCATTAAAGAGAACAGCCTTACAAATCAGTGTCTCACGTGATTTTCCTGCATATTTCTATCTCCTTGGAAACAAGTAATGGAACTTAACATGATAAATGAGGAAGTACTCAACGTTTAATAAAAATAGCAATTTTAACCCTACTAACTAAGCAGGAAAATACATTCTTCTAGACATATATTTTATTACTTGGTGGAAAGAAAATCAGTGAATATGAGAAAGGACACAAAGAGGAATTGTATATTAATATTCTGGTATGTGCATGATATCCCTTTGTTTTTGATTTCTCAGTTTCAAAAAGACCAGTGAAATGAAAGCAGGTGTTGGCTTTTTTTTCAGGTTGCTTTTGATTGTTACCTTATTTTATTGTTCTGAAAAATACATTGATTTAAATTCAGACATCTGTGTTAATTCTGACTTCAAAAATATCCCCATCCATTTTATTTCTAAAAGGTCAGGTTGCTATTATATTCAGAGGGAGAGTGAGATATTCTAGAGTTGAGAGGAGCCTGCTGTGCATTGCACTGGAGTGCAAACAAGGAGGATGAGCATTAGTTCAAGTTCCAGCTCCTGAATCACTGGACATTAAGCACCAATGACATGTTCAGTCTTATGAGCAGGGCAAAAATGGGATGAAGCCTCCCAGCTGTAGCCACATTTGTCTTATGGCATCTTCTGCCATTTTAGCTGAGGAAGATATTTAGTCAGCTATTCAAGAAAGCACCTGACCTTTCTCATTTTCCCAGGAAAACAGAAATAAAGGTGTAAAAGAGAGCAGTCTGTGTGGGAGCCATAGCTGCTAATAACCACCATTACATATGACGTGGCAGAATTGGTCTTAACGCAAAAAATATAAGCAGTAATACATCTCATCTAAGACTGCTCCTGCAACAGGCAAAGCACAAAAGGCAGCAGTGTACCCAAGTATGGTCTAAGGTCTCATCCTGCCCAGGTTGAAAACTAATTTTATTTCAGCCTTAATTTGAGGATTTCTTATTTGCTCTTCTCTTTCCTTTTCTGCTTCAACCATTCTCTAATAAACATTTTTGTCAGAGATAGAAAGTAATAAAATCTTAACGTGCTTACAAGCTTCAGATCCACTGATTCACCTTGTACTGGTGAATCAAAATCACTCTAATGTTCTGCTAGCGTGAAGAAAGTACATACTGGGAAACAAATAGTAAAACACAGAAAGCAATAAGATACTAGTATTTTTAGTATTTTATTTGTATTCATATAAATATATTTATATAATTTAGTATTTTATTAATGAAGTACTAATCACAATGTTGCATCAGTAGTTTTTAATATGACAACACACCAGCCCTTTTAATATACTTTTAAAAAAATCAGCAGCTAGCACCCACTTTAAAGCGGCAAAGAGTCATTCTAGTAAACACTCAATTCCTAAGAAGAAATGTTTGTGAAAGCTACTCCACCTGCTGAGCTGCTTTCAAAGACCTGCTAAGTATAAAAAAATCGGAAAAATGTCCTGCATATATATTTCTTCTTCTGTTTGATTTGTTTTTATGACCACAGATATGCAAGAAAGTTATATTTGATTTTGATCTAGGTGCAGTATCTAAATAATTAGAAGGTGAGAAAAAAAACCCAAAACAACAAAATAGAGATTGTTCATAAATCTGGTCTATCTCCTACAAATATTTTCTTAAAGCTGGTGGAGCTGAAGAGTGTTCATTGCTTACTTAAGTGCCTTATTAGCATGTTGGGAGCTACATGAAGTCCAGCATTCCTCAGCCAGACCCCTACTCTACCTATAATTACTCTCTTTCATGCACACATTTTCAATAGTTTGCCCAAAAGAAAATTATTCCAAGCTTATAGATTTATTAGCAACCTATATGCAGCCTGAGTACACAAGTTCAATGTTTGAATGCCCATACAGCAAAAATAAATCTCGAGACTTTAAGCAACTAAGTGCAGTGTTGCGTACAATACAATCTAGGTACAAACTAATGACAAACTGATCACTGTCAGTGCTTCACTGGGGCATGAGCTGACGTACAATGGAGGCAGTGGAAAGATAAACGAGATGTTGGAAATACTATACCTCCAAGAACTCTTCCTCAAAACTAAATTTAGTTGACAACACAAACCAAGGAAACCTGAACACAAGAAGGGGGAATTAGAGAATATGAGACTGAACAGTTACAGAACAGGAGACTGGGAGTAGTGTTAATGTATTTGAAACTGGAGTAAAATTTCCATATCTGCATTTACTCCATTTCAAAACAAATACTTGTTCCCAGCTTCATGCTTCCTAGTAACTAAAGCACTTTAGTTCCTGAGGGCTATGCTTGCTTGGTGACTGGAGCAGAGAAGAGAATCAGAAAGGATGGCTGAGGCTTGGTCATTACAAACTCAGTTACCTCTCTTTCTGTCACGCCATAGCTGAACATTTGAGATCTGGGCTGATTTATGGGCAGAGGAGAACAAGGATTGTTTGAGTCAAGTGTAAGCTTCATAAGATCTGACAGACTTGCTGAATTGACTACATTTATCTGCTGCTCTTCCTTTGCATGCCCTGCAGAAATGTGAGATTAACTGAAAGGGCCAGATGTCGGAATTCTGTCTCTGATCAGTTAGTAAATCCCAATAACATCAGAAAAAAGCAACTGGAATACTACAAACCATCCTGTCTTTTCTCTTATCTGAAGTGAGTCATCTTGAACTGTCAGTTTGTTTCTCTCCAAACTGAACATTAACATCTGACTTTAATTTTCTTCGGAAGTCACGGACCAAGCAACATAAGAACGGACTTAGCTAATGGAATCCACTGTCCATTAATAGTGGGGACTGTTAAGAACAGTTAGCACTCAACCTTCTGACCTATGAACATTTAATTAAAATTACTAAATAGTCTGTGCACTTAATAATATACTACCTGTATATATTTTTTGCTTTTTCACTACAACCTGTGCTGTGTAAATAACAGTGGTTTGGTTCAGATTTATTTGCAGTAAAGTGCATATTAAGACACAATATCATCTGAGTTATATAAGCTACTACAGTTGACCTCACACACTTATAGAATAAGATGGATCTAAGATTTATTGTATTATTGAAGGATGTCCATAATCACTGCTCAAACAATTCTCATTTATTAAGAAATGACCATTTCTCTTGTGTGACCTATTTACTCACAGTGTAAAGTCGCATCCACTGAATGGTAGTGAGATTCTCCAGTAAAAAAGACATGAACTACTGGAAAAGTCAGGAGAATAAAAATTCACCAACTTCTGAAAATTAGATGGATACTGCTGTGAGTAGTCCTTACAAAGAAAGCATCAAATTTACAAAATTCTCCTTCAGACCTAATGCTGAGGTTGCATAGTAAAGTCTGTTGCTTTACTGACAGATTCAGAGTTCATGTTTTACTAACAATGTCTTCAGTTATTTAAGGGGGTGTGATTTATTAGAGACATGGTCTATACATGGGACAAATGTACACCTAGTGGCAAATGTGGCAAATAGTGGACACCAGGTAGAAAGAGTTGTATCATACAATAAGCAGCAATAATAAAAGGAAGAACACCAGAAGACTGCTCCAGCACAGGATGTACTTTTCCATCCTCCATATTCTCATTTAGTATCTCACAATACATTTAATTCAAATGAATGTCAGTTTTTCTTTTTTTGCTTTAAGAACTGTTCTATATCTAATTTCTGACCTTTTATATTCACTGTGGGTAAAAATAAGAAACAAATTAGGTGAGAAAAGAGTCCAGCAAATCCACCACTTGTGAATCTTATCAGCAAATGCTACTGTTCTTCACTTTTTGATGTCAAAATGAAAATATTATAGAGTTTAGCTAGAATCACATTATAGAACAAAAAGTGCCTATTGCTTAGGAGACACTTCAGGGAAGTTTTTCTAGAGAACTCTCAACACAGATTTGACTAGCAAGAAAGATAAGCTTTAATTTTGCTGATTGTTGCTTCAACACAAGAAGTGACACAAGTATAAGATTTGAAAAATATAATGCACAAGTTGATGACACCAACTGGGGACATGTTGCACTTTGGGAACAGGAAAATAGGAAAAACTGATTTCAAGTACTTGCTGCATTCTGCTTGATTAAAAAAGGTTCATTTTAAGTGCAACATTTTAAGAAAGACAGGGTAAAGCAAAAAACAAGTGAAGGGTTTGGAAAACTTGATCTATGGAAGTATTTGGAAGTATGGAACTAGCCTGGAAGAAAATATAATTAGTGATCAAAGGATTAAACCAAACATACTCTTTTTCAACCATAACAATAATTGTCACTGACACATACTATTTAGGAAGATTGTAGAAACCCTAAAATCAGAGGTTTTATGAAATCATACCTCAAACCAGGACGAAAGGACTAGCTTATATATTGACATTCTTTCTATCAATAAGTTTCTATGAATTTCATAAAATTACTAGACAAACTCAATTTCTACTCACTATTCCAGTGTTTTTGAACATACAAAATACTGTACTATGCAAAATTGTTTGTGAATGTGTAATTATTCAGGACAGATGGAGCTTCTAGTATTCCCAGTTCTTTGTGACTGGGTAGTTCCTTTTTTAGACCAGACATTGTCTATTGCTTATTCACAGAGCCTGTCCTGAATATTTAATTAGATACAAAGGCATTATAAGACTAATCAATAAATAGCAATTCAACAAGCTGCACAGGATCCATGAAACTAGTGAGCCAATAACTATAAATTCTTTTTTATTTTCTTCCTGTTCTGTGTTTTACAGAGCTAATCAGAGCTGTGCAGTAGAGACAGAATATTGCTCATAATTGATAAACTTGGTAATTAAATATTTATCTTCCTATGCATCTATTAAGCCACATAAATAGATCTAGGTCTGGTTTCTGTTTTGTCAGGAAAATGTGGTCAAGGCTATTATTTTTCTGAAGAGGACATATTTGCAGACTTTTGTACTTTATTTTAATGCTGTATCATAATGAATTGAACTGTTGGCAGGCATGCACTCCCCAGAGGTTTCATAATGCATAAAAAACCCAAGAGTCTTCGTCTTATGCTTCTTTATTAAGTCAAAATATATGACATGACAGGTGCATATCATATTTGAAGATCTGTGTGGGCAAACCGACATTAAAAAATGGCTATGGTGGGTTTCCACTGTGCCTAAAACTCCCTGACAGCCCCATGCACAACTCTAGATTCTGGTATGGGTCGATTATAGCGTATGGTATTGTTAGGGAGATCCCTCTGAGAATTGAAAACATTTCCTATCTTATAATTTTTACCTAGTGATTATGTACAAGATACTAGTACCTGCATTTTGCTTTTGTCAGTATTTAAACATACTTTGTATCCTCTTTGCAGAGGAGCACATATGACATAAGCTTTAAGTCATAAAAACCTAGCTTACTATTAAATTGTTCTGTGTATCTTTATTGTTCTATTTATGGTTTAGGAGAGTATTTATGCCAATATCTTTGTTTTTTGAAAATCTGTATTAAACTATTACCTTAAACATACTTGCTAAAAGAATACTGTCTCTGTAGGACAGTGAAACATTTTGAGCAGTAGGCAAACACAATGGACTGAAAGCATCTTTTTATGTTTGCTCCTTCAAAGGAAATCCTCAGCTCTAAGCTAATATCCTTATGATAACCCTAAAATATATTAGCTATACCTTAAGACTTTACTGCTAATATAAATATTCTTATCACTTGTCCAGAAGAGAACATCAGGGAGTATTTTTGCTTACATATCTATATATATATATATATATATATAGATAGATAGATATATACACATACTATTATTTTTTATTTAAACTCTCCCTTATTTTAACTCACATGAATCACTGTTTAACATTACTGTGCCAAACATATCATTATTTGAAAAAAAAAATACAGGAAGAGTTGAGTCATTTAACTTTCCTATACCACAATTACAAAAGGTTACAGACAATACTGTGAGCTGGAGGAAGATTTGTGTTCTGGTGGTAGCTTACAGCATTTTGATATTGCTGTCAGGGAATAAAACCAGTTTAAGGTAACTATTCCTACATACTTTTTTGAAGAATAACGGAAAACAAGCATTTATCAAATATGAATAACAAACTTTTCTCAAATCCAGATACTCGTGTTGTCATTCATCAAAACATAGCAATTAATGAATGTCTGTAAAAGTTACAAATGTTGAAAAGTTTGTTAATTCAAAATAATCAGTGTATATTTCAAGATCACGTCTTCAAAGAGCAAAGATATGGTGCAATTCCCTCCCATACCTGTTGTATACTGCACATTTTCTCATCCAGGTTGGTTAATTGTATGGCAAATATGTATTTATAGATGAATTCACACGGCTGCATAAATGGACTAATTCACTAAGCAGTCTTTTTGGATCCTCCTTGTCATGCAGAACACCTAAGGTCTATGTACATGCACTTTTTCAGAACTGCAAAATCAAAACACCTTAGAAATATTTATCCTAATATAATCCCTGTGAGGCAGACAAGATGACAGGAACAATCTGAAGGTTTCCTGAGAAACTACAATGCGTTGCAAACACAAGGGACAGAGGCCTCCCCTGGAATGGCTGAGAAGGACCCGAGGCAATTGCATTTGGGTCTCTTCTGTACTGGCTCGTTCAGCTGTTAGCAAGATCCCAAAAGACCTGAATAAGTCTGCACAGTTACCTTCCCACTTTCTCCATTCATCCAAACACCTCTCTGTTCATTATCTGGTCTGTAGTTGTCTTTGAACTCACTGTGGCCTTATTCCTATGACAGCACAGAACAGGAAAATCCATGCCACCTTAACAGTATAGGCGAGGAACAGGGAATTTAACACAAGTGACATACCCAACAAGAAAGCCTGTGGATCCAAGTAACGCATATAATTAACAGCTAGTTTTGGCCTGGTTTTCTGCTGCATGCACAGTTACAACCACAAGAAAAAGGATCTTTGCAGTTTATGGGGTAAAGTACAGTGCAACCATAGGAAATATGTTTCCCTAACATTTTTAGCTGCTGTAAGACTCCTCAGAAAGCGCCTGAAGACAAGCAGGGAGAAACCCCAAACCAAGGCGGTGAATAAGGATTGAAGGGCCATCCGCTGCTTTGGGGTTAATGCAAAAAAGCATCCAGAGCACAAGGACCCCTTAACTTAACCCTTTCTTACTTTCAACTTAACCCTTTAACACTCTTTCACAGTGACTGGCTAGATCTTAGTGGTTTAACGGGCAGGAAAAAAACCCCACTATTCCTGTGGATTCAGTATGTTCAAAATTCTTATAGATTGAAAGAATCTGACTTTTCTGTGTATCTGTATAGCTTCAAGTTTAGGCACTGAAGTTCACCTGCTTCTAACTAATCATTTAAAGAATTGAAAGGCAATTTGATGATTACTTTTTATCTTTTGAGAGGGGTTAAAGGCTTTCTTAAAATTCCAGTGATTCAGTAATTCAGCCCTTTTTTACTGACAGTTTTTACTAGACTCATTGTCAACTGTGTTACCCCAGCAAAGCGAAATCATGACTGTCCCTGAAGAAAAGGGTTGATGGGGCCTGAAACTTCTTTCAACCCACCCCAGTATAACTTCCCAATCGAACAAAAACTCTTGAAGGTTAAATTTATTTTTCTGAGTTTGTCTTTCTGAAGGTTTCTCGCATCTGAAAGCACGGCTTGCTACAGTTTAAACTGAGCTTTAGAAAGGTCATGTAAGGATAAAAAGGATTAATATACAACTAACCAGAGAATAGGGGATAATGTGCAATCTTACAAACATTTCCATTGAACCTAATGCAGGGTAATTGCAAAAGCACAGATGTTAAAGGCAAGATTGGTTTTGTAATAAATATAGTTTTGTGGATATAACAGAACAGTGGCTTTAAGAAATAATATTTGTTCATTTAATAGGAAGAAAATAATTAGATCCCTTAGAAAATTTAAATTATTTAAAAATAAAGGGAAAATAATTTTGAATATTATTAGTTTTATGATAAAATCAGCAAATTGAGAGATTTATGTCTTAAAGACTTTCCTATAAATAGCTAAGCATGCAAATTTTTGTGATGCTTCTAATGTCCCTATGAATATATTTTTGTGAGTAATGATGACTCTTTGAGACACAAAATGTATTAACATCCCAACTCCCTTTTTAAATTCCTGTTGTGTAATGAAATCATCATAACCCACCCACTGACTGGCTTTCACAGAAGCTTGCAATATCACAAGAGAAAATCACTGCAATTCACTCTGAAACTGGAGCTAGATCTGATTATAATGAATTGTGGTGAGAAATCTTTGGTTCAAAGGCATTAGACACAATGACTTAGTAGTTAAAAACCGGTGTATATTCATAATTATTTTAGCATTAAAATAACTCTGAATATTAACCTTTTTCTAAGAAGAATTTTCTTCATAATAAATAAATATGTTTAAATTACTAATGTAAATATATAATTTTTTTATTGTGCTGTTTAAATAATTAAACTTCAAGCAATCCTGTGATAAATTGGAGGGTTCCAGAGCACTTCAGCCTTTCAGCTATAGAGTCACAAGGTAATAATCTCTGTAACCTCTTAATTGATCAGCATAACACTGGTGGTCAATTTCCTCACTGACATTTCACTTCTAGACCCTTTTTGTGTTCAAAAAATATGTTTGTAGTACAGTAATTTTAAGATAATTTCTTTCACATTTCCCCCCCTTGGTATTACTTTACTCATCACATTCCTAGTCTTTCAGTAAGAGAAAATAAATTAATTAAGGATGTTTGAAGGTGATGGTAGCTTAATGTTCACGATGTGTATAGCGTAGGGATGGTTCATTAGAAATAAGCTTGGATTTGCCTGAGGCACATATATGTCCTAATTAATAAACATATGCCTCTAAGGCTGTTATTACACACTTAAATCCCTTTAGTTTACAAGTGCAATTTCTAGCCTCTCAATCTCATGTCATTACATAGCATTTTTAGTAACCTACTTATCTAAGATACTGTTTTGTTGAGGGAGGTTGTCATTGTATTCGAATAGATGTAATTGAAATGCTGAGTGGAAGTAAGATATACAAATCTGTATAATAAAAGTATCTGAGTCAGGCAGCACTGATGGGAGCTAACAAGGCTCAAATCCAGCCAAATATCCCATGTAAAAAAAAAAACAAACCACAAACTAATTTAACACCACAAAATTTAAAGACACCTTCCCAGTGAGCTTTGATTTTTAATTTTTTGTATTAAATAAACCAGTAGAAACAAAAAGAAAAGTCTAGGGTGTTAAATGAAAATGTGTACAGAATGTACAAACTTCTAAAACTCTCTGCAGTACCTTGTGATTATAAAATCTTCTGCTTACATTTTTAGATATGTTATCTACAGTTCCACAAAACCATCCTATAATGTTGACAACACCCTCACAGAAGAATACAGTAGCATAATGTTAAGCATGGTAGTAATGTTCAAATATTTGTCATCATTTTATGTTTCACAAACTTTAACTTCCTCATTTTTATTGTTAAAACAAATTCTTAATTGTAAATAACATGTGTTTTAACTTTGCCTTTTTAAACAAGGCATAATTGCCCTCATTTTGATGTACGTTATGGAAGCTATAAATATGCCACTTATCTCAAAAAGTGATACAGTCTATTAAGTGAGTTCTTTACTGCTCTCAAGAAGACTGCATAATTAAGGCTAAAGAGCTGCGGGATAAAATTTATGTTATAATATTTCTTGTATCATGTCCTACATAAGAGAATTTTGAAATATTTTTCAAGATTTAATGCATAAAGTACCATAACACCCTTTGTGTGTCTTAATGCTAGTGACTAAAAATGATAATGAAACTAGTCACCAAATTGCTGTTTGTTCTTTCTTATATATAGTTCTAAGAATGGAGAAAATTATCAAAAAACTTGACTATTGCAAATATGTTCTTGTTAATTGTAGCTCAATTTCTTCTCTTTTTATCTTGAGACTATGAGTTTGAAGAGGGAATACAGTCATGCTGTATGGATAACAGTCATACAAGGTTGCTTCTGTTTTGAGTGTATAAGTTAAAAAAAATAAACCCAAACAACTCTCTTCCCTTTCCCCCCTCCAAAAAACCCTAAAATGAGTTCACACCCTGTCCATTCAAATTACAGACAGCAAAATTCAAAAATATATAGTCAATAAAGGATTGGTGGTGATTTCTTAGAATGTTTCCTGCTGTTATCCAGTAACATTTATTTTAAAACAATATAAACCAAGTTTGAATATTTCCAACCACCCTTGTAGTTCACCAAAATTTCCTTTCTTATATCACTAGTAAACTACCAGTCTGGAACAGAGCTATTAGATTGCTCCAGTTGCAAAACCATAAAGTGAAACAGCAATGTCATGGAGCTGCATATCTTAACTTTGGTTGTACAAGTGCAATAACAATAACCAGGGCAATTCATGACAGCATACTGTAATTGCAGCTATGTTTGCGTGAGTGCTAAGGATTTGAGCTCTGAAATAAGAGTTCTCTAATAACTCTCAGCTTTTATTGTCATCCTGGGAAAAGCAAAATCATTATTGAATATGAAAAAAAGAAATTACTTTTCTTTTTCTATTATTAGTTTTTAAAAATAATAATTGCCAAAAGCTGTGTGACTAGATTTAACAATACTACAGAAAAAAAGAAATAGGCTTTCAAGTATAGGAAATCTACGATAACCTTCAGTTCAGAGAGAGACACCATATCTCTGTTGACAAGAAAAGAAAAGAATTTCACTGTGAGAATTTATTACTAGCAAACAGTGCAAATATCAAAACCCCATTATGGCTCTATAGATCAGGGAAGAAAAGTGAAAGAGGAGATCAGCCCTCTGAACACTGGAATATGGAAGTACGACATTTCTCTGAACTCATGAAGTGGTTCATTCTACATGTCAAGAGCAAATCCCACCAGTAGCCCAGAGAGAAAAGGTACCACAGTATCCTCCCACAGATGATATGGCAATTTATGTTAGAACATAGCCACATCGGTGATGGTAGTAGTGTTTCAGAGCTTTGCAATGACTAAGACTGTTGATGTTGAACTCCCTACCAGCCAGCTGATCTAGGATAACCCAGCTGGCATGCGATTAGGAGTGGTAGTGCCTATTTTGTGCAGGAAGATGAATCGTTTCATACTTGCAATAGTTACCATCGCTCAGGTTACGTTCTGAAACAAGTCAATATAAAAGCAACCACAAGCAGATGTTCCCCTGCTGAGTTTGCCAGCTTTGGTGCTCACCTCTTCTTCGTTAGGTAGCTTTGCAATTAACCATACCTCCTAAACAGTGCTGTGCTGATGAGGATGATATGTTACGAGGAAAAAAATATCTATTTCTTTTTCTCTGGTCCACTTCATTCCTAGAGTTCACATCCTTAAAAGTTTTAAATGGACATTTTTTCCTGATGTGTTATTTTCTCTAGGGATAATTTAAGTACAAAAAATTAATAGTTCTGTGAGCAAAAGGGTTGATTTCTTATAGATTTGCATCTCATGGCAGAATTCTTTACTGTCTAATGAAAATGTAAATGCCAGTTTAAGCTTTTTCAGCAGCTGAAGCATTCCTCTTAGGTGTTCCCTAAGCCATTTCTTTGGAGTCTAATAACAACCAAATTCACACCCTAACTTTCTGTGGGAGGAAGAGTGTATGGAGTGGCTG
Organism: Falco naumanni; assembly: GCF_017639655.2. Lineage (NCBI taxonomy): Eukaryota > Metazoa > Chordata > Aves > Falconiformes > Falconidae > Falco > Falco naumanni. The sequence goes on from NC_054061.1 coordinate 14,045,543, forward strand.
ATGTTGTGGAAAGCGGTAGGGTAGCATTTTATGACAGTCCCTCACATCACTCTACCTGTCTTTTTGACAGAATTTTTACAGAATTTGCAACTTCTGTAAACAGTTATAGTTGATCAATATTTTCAGAATTATAAACAAGGAGGGCCTGAGATAGTACAACCTTGATTTATCTTAGAGGAATGGGATAAAAAACAATATGCTTCTCTAAGTTTTAACAAAAGCTTAAACAGTACCACTTCTGAGGCTTTTAAAAAAGGGCTATTCATTATTTGTTTCATCTTTCATTGCACTTTACAAGCCATTGTAATTCTAACCTCCAGATGGGACTCAAGCTCTATGAGTTGATATCATAATGAGAATATTGAGAAATAAACTGAAATCAGGAAATAAGTAATCTGAGAAGTGTTCACCCTAATATTTGTAGGTTGAAGAATAGCAATTATTTTATGCACAGTTCAGATAAACAGTTTGGATTTGGTGTGTGGAATTAAGAAGACAGTAATTTTCTAATATATACTGAACTTTTGTATGAAGATTCTATAGCAGGCTTCAGAAAAAAAATGTACATAGAAAGGTTCTTAAAGTAATTATTTTATTCTAGCACCTCTAAACAATGAGGGAATCCAGCCAAAGCTAAAGTTCTTCATATACAGACCCTACACTTCAGACTAGGTTAGTTAAATTAGGGAGACTTATTCCACCTGCACTAGCTAAAATCAAAGATATGTATGATGATTGTTAATATGCCTATCTGAATGAAGTACCACAGGTACTACTCATGCACAAAACTTGAAATACAATATAAAAATAACGGAAAAAGTAGCCTTTCAGAGAAGGGCAATGAGAAATACTACTTTTGATATGACAAAGTTCTAATTCTGTAATTCACTTACTTGGGGAATGCAGACTTGGGGGATACAATCTTTTTTATATCTTCTAGATATGATTTCTATGATAGTGGAATTTTAATCCAAGATCACAGTTGCTAGCTCATGGTAATACAAACTAAAAACCAAATAAATTGTTTCAGATTGAAAGATTCTTGGAGAACTTTGTTTACACCTGCATTTGCATTTGCAGACGTTCACTTTGCTTAAAAAGGTGTTCACAGAGAGCTGTTAGGATCAAGAAACAGGGTGGAAACTACATCAGTAAAACATGTATTTTTCAAAAACTACCACCAGTCATTTTCTTTTGAACTTATTCTACTTCTAGAAATGATAAAATGTTTAAAATTCATCTGGCTAGGGACTGCCGGGATGCAGTTTGGGAACGTTGCTGTCACTTCCATGGTAAAACCTGAAAGTCATGACAAAAAAACAAACCTCCGACTTCTTTTTTTCTCACTCTACCGAAGTATTTTAAATGCTTTCTTGGCTCTAGCTACTCTTTCTCTCCCACCTGCCGTATGTGCATATGAATGGTAAAGAGCTTGCTAGGGAAGGGGGCCAGCAGAGCTGAACCAGAAGGGAGGCCTGCTGCTGGGCCCAGCGCCGTGGAGGAGTAGTGCTGCATTTGCCTCCTGGGAGTGTTGTTTTCTTGAAGAAAACTGGATGGCATTTCCATATCCACATCCCTTCCAGGAAACTCATGAGCTCCTTTCAAAGCAAATATTGTTTTGTTGGGTGTAAGAAGTTATTGCCGGTAATTTTATTGCTTCGACTCCTGGGCTTTGAGTATCCTTCTGCCTTACAGTATCTGAGGCAACGTCATGACTGTCTCGTAAAGAATCTCTACAACAAGCTATACCTGCAAGATATGAATGACAACTGCATCATTTCTGCATCCAACCTATCATCTTAACCCTTAAGTCTTATAAAAGATAGCAACCTCCACAGGAAGATTTGGATGACTCTCTTGAGCATATTAACCTTTTCTGGTGCCTAGCACCAGCTGCAGCCTTATCTCTCTGTGGAGTTGCAAACACAGCAGGTGAACTTCTAAAAAACAGTGATCTTAGAGAGATCTACCTTCCAGTGACTTCATATTACATCACTGATGTGTAGGATACACTCCAACCTACATGGTAAAGCTCAGTCCATGATTCCCTCATCACAGTCCTGTGGGACTCCAAATGCATCCTTCTCTGTATGCCACACAGTGTTTCAGTCCCAGAATTGCCAGTTCATTTTTAAAAGCTTTACAGGATGTAACATTTCAAATGTTAAAAGAGAAAAGTCTTTAAAAGACATAACCCTTGGGATTCACAGTGTTATAACCTTACTTTTAAAAAAATATTAAGAGGTTGCACTTCCTGGCCTGAAAACATACAACGTGATGGTATTCACACTGTGACGTGGAATGGAGACTCCCAGGGGAACCTGTTTTGTAGTAGCTGTGAATGTTATCCTGAGTATGCCTATTTGAGAAATAAATAGTTCTTCAAAGGTCTCCTCCTGAAAAGGGCAAGTCATTTAAATACCTTGTAGGATTTGGACTACAGTGATTACACACACCTAGAAGCTCTACCTTTATTCCTGTGAAGCTGGTGACTGAAATTTCAAGATGGTATCTGTAGACTTTAAAGAATTTTTTTACATCCTAAGCTTGATCTGTTTGACTTCAAATGGCAATACTGGTTATAAATTATTCATGATCCATAGCTGTCTCTTCTGAGACATGATCTTCAAACTAAGCATCCTCTCTGTTGCTATTCTTCCGTTCAAGCCTGTTGCATGCAGGTCTGTGGCCTGTCTTACTCTTGCTCTTGGTGCTAAGTATAATTTTAGAATATCATCTCACTCTTTGCCATTTTTCATAATTTCTGTCTTTCTCACTATCTCTGACACCCTCTACTTTTTTAACTCTACATTTATTTACTATTTTAACCATAACCTACTTCCTTCTGCTTCAGTGCTTTTATTTCTTCTTCTTGCCTGATTTAAAAAATAATTCCCCCCCCCCCCCCCCCCCTCTTTCTAATAGCTAGAGATTCTGGGTTTAACAGCTTCTTTTTCTTTCCTTCAATGATTTTCATTTCTACTTGATGTCAATAATAACCTCCTAGAAAGCTCAAAAGGTTAAAAATACACCCAAACGCATTTGCCATCTCCTTTCTTAGCATATAAATAACTGTTCTATTAGAGCTAGTTTTTTCCATTTCATTTCCTCACTGATCACTCCTCAGACTACTTTGCAACACCTACTTTTGCCAGCAGATGTTTCTGCTGTTACATGTTAGCTGCGATTGCGAACAAGATTAATTTACATATTACTGAAGGTCTGCACCTGGCTCCTGCAAGACAAAATGCTTAAGAAACCAGAAACAATTTGGAATCTGCACACTGAGCAGGCATTGTCCTCAGGCAAACCAATACCAGGAGAATGAGGACACTGTTTACCTCTCAAACATTAGTCCATGATAGCCTTTTCTACAGGAATGTCCCAAACTGGAAAACAAACAAATACCAGTGTAATACTTTTATTTGAAATTGTTCTAAGCAGTTGTAAAACCCACAACTATGAGTCACAATATTTTAGTTTTAATAGTCATAGATGAAAACTCTGAAGCACTCTTTTCCAGGTAATTTAGCAACCTCTTACAGCAATATAATGGATAAGTTAAGAATATGGAACACGTCTCTGAAATCCTTCCACATTTCTCATTGGAAAAATAGAATTTTTAGAGGTAAATGACTTGCCTAGATGTTACAGGTTTATAGTATAATTCTAATAATTTTTAGATATTTACGAAGTGTTGACCAAAAAAAGTTAATCTCAAACAAATGAATGTAAATGCATATCCAGATTCTTCTCCTGAAAATCATTCTAAGCTTTTGTGTGTAGGATTTATGGTATTTTTAAATCTTTCTAAGTCATGGATATATGACTGTATAACATACAGTCACGTACGTAATATATTACTTGTTTATGTAATATACATGGCTGTGTCATGCACATTACATAAATAAGTGATCTTTGGTTAAGCTCAGTTCATGGCAAACTATAACTCTAGATCTTTAAATCCTATTAGTCACCAACTATCTTGAGGCAGATGCATGCATACATACCTTCCTGAAACATGTACATTAATGGGAGTAACCAGCTCCATTATAGCTGTTTACATGTACAGCAGGAGAAAAGTACAGCTCATGTGGGAAAGAATGTACTTGTGTGAGACAGCACATATTGCTCAGAAAGTAGGCAGGCAACAGATATATATTCACTGAGACAGAAAGAAGGCTGTTCTTTGCATGCCTTGAGCAGACCATGCAAGATAAAGAAAATTGTTTTGTTCTTTTGAGCAATAGACCTCTGTAATAGCCAAACACACTATATTTTCTAGGATTATATTTCAGATTAGGAAACTGATTTATTTTGATTTACACATTCTCTTAGGTCAAAAGGTGATCTTCCAACCAGTCCAGACTGGGTTTACTCTGCTATGGAGGAATTTTACAAGCCAAAATTCTAGATAGGACTTGTGAAACAAGCTTAAATACATATTTGCAGATATGCATAAGTTGGTAAAATAGAATATACATTATACAGAATGACCAAACTCTGAGCATGGACTAACCATGGCTTTATTTGTGAGTTAAATGCAACTGAAAGCCTATTTGTAATATTTAATGCAACTATCTCAGCTTCAATTCTCGATAGCCACATATTAACAATGAGAAGAAAACAAGTACACTTTTGTCCACCTCTGAAAAGACCCTAAGACAATCTACATAGACCTATCCATATTGTCATCGTAAAACATCTAGGGGAGGGTCTCTAAATCAAAGTAGCTTTATAGGTTACAGGCATATGTGAGAAGCTTCCTTGTGCTTGATATTGTAAGAAATCAGTACTTCTGTTAGGGAACTGTTTCTAAGGCTCATTCTACCAGTGTTCATGTCTCAAGAAAAGTAATAATTCACTCATAACCAGTAACATGGCATTAGATATAAGTTGAAAAGAAAAATGAGCTAGCCCATAAATTAGTAGTACTGATGTCAGGAACCCTGGCAGCAGCTACATTTGGCTGCAGGTTCAGAAAGGTGTCATACATCAGCAGAAAGAGCACAGGGCTCACTTCGCTCATATGCAAAATGGATCATACAGTGCTAAGCACATATAGTGAGATTATCATAGTAATTACTATTATAATCACCAAAACAGTAATAATGATAATAATAAAAATCAATGAATATTTCTTGTTACTTGAAAATTCTTGTGCTCAAAGTCATCTTCTTTTATTACTGAGCTGTCCTAGCTCTCTGAAGCCCATGACATTTGGTAGCTGATCACACTGAGCTCTGGAAAAAGTTGGGTTTGATCTGTACTGCTTTTCCTCCTTGATGTTTTGCCTTCCAGGATCTCACACCTGGGTGAGTTTTAGTCTTTTCTTGGTTACTTAGACTGGTTTCCTGGGGGTTTAAAACTAAATAGTCGCTGATGAAATCTTCTAAAATATTTAAAGGAAGCCAAAAATAAATGGATTTGAAATCCTAAAGAAAAAAAAAAATAGTGCTGGAAGTTGAGCAATAAAGCATGTTGTATTCCTCCAAGCATCCCCAGGGCTCTGTTTATGGTACTGTCTTTCCAGTAACCTCCCTGTGCATTCAGTGGGAGCAAGATGCTGGTGTTTGAGTGGTACTCTCTTCTACAAATATTTCTTCTGCTGGGAGGTTCAGACAGAATGAATCTGTGAAATCTGTAGCTCCCCTGCAGAACATTGCCTCCATGCAGTCATAGCTTCTCTCTTCTGGAGAGGAAGTAGAAGAAAACATCAAGTTTTACTGCAGCCCTGGGTTATGTAATACTGTCTCCTGACTCTGAAAATAACTGGAAACATCAAGATCAAAGATTAGATGGATGCACTGTACCCTCAAATTCCTGTTCTTTCAGAATGAAAGGCTTTCAGAGGAATTCCAGGATGACCTTTGCCATGCAAGACAATTTATAATGATGCAAAAGCAAAGTTGTGTTTTATGAACTGTGTTAGTTCTGTGCAGTCACGCTGTGCAGCAACCAGGACATGTACAAAGCTCATTAAACAGTACTAATTTCAAGGGAGTTTTCTAACATGTGCGTAAGACTGTTGTTTAGACCAAAGACATTAAATTATTTTCTTCTGTTGTGGTGTTCAGCAAATAGGCCAGTATCTAGTTTTCAACCACTTCTGAAATTTTATGGAACCTACAATAGAGTACATAGATGGCATGTGAGCCTCTTGTTCAGCCAGTATAGGGGCAGTTCTGCCTACAGACTCATCCACTGACCACAACCAGAGCCCTAACGTCTAATATCAGATTAGCTGAGATTACACCACGAAGGGAATTAGTCCACCTAAGATCTGACTCCCTTTGGAGTTGTCTCGCCTCTTTTGAACGACTACTGGCTTTTAACTGTGTTATTTCAGGTACTTAATGTTAGCAGGTTTTAACCTAGGCCTCAAAGTGCCACCTTTAACTTCATACCCATCTTTACATCTCACATTTGCTTTAAACGTGCATGTAACCCTTAGCTATAGGTGCATAATTTTTTTGAAGCAGACAGCTTTTCCTCAGGTATTCAGATAACAACCAGTCATCCAAAAGAGCCAAGGACACAGGGTACCTGACTCTGTCAGGCACAGCAAGATGTCTAACAGAACAGCACCCCAACTGGTTGTATTGCCTGGAAATTGTGGCTCTTTAGTTTTGCACATTACTTGAGATTTCTGTCATCTTCACATTTTCTCATCTTTGTTCCAATTTTCTGTGACAGTAAAGCAAACAAGATATTTCAAAATCTAACCACTCCTAATCGTTCAAAGATGAGACACTGAGCTTTCATCCTGGCTTGATGCTTCCTAAGCAGGAGGGGAGTGGGAAAAGGAGCAGAAGGTTCTATAATTTGCAGATTATTTACACACTGGAGCTTAATGGTTCACTAACAGCAGTTGCAACCTATTACCATCGTGTTGCTGCCACATCTGAACACTAACCCTGCACACTAAAAGTCCTCCTGTGTTTGCTAATGCCAATATAGTAGCTTAGCTGCTTTCAAAAACAAAGAAAAAATGTCAGTTGTTTGTAATTATGTCCCAAACTAGGAAAAAATCATATGCAAATCAGTAACATTCATTTCCCTTCAAAACCTAGTATTCACAGATGGAACCTTAGAAACAAACACACCTAAGTTACCTTCAAGCCCTCAGTGCATTTCCACATCCTGATATTTTTAAGCAACACAAACCTCTTAGGATGAATCTTGTCTCTCTGAATTCAAAGGGAAGTTGGGAAAAACAGTAATAGATTTTAATTACTGTCTAGTGTCATTACATTCTTTCCGCCTATAATTAGAAACTAATGAGAAGTGGAACACATTCTGTCAAATGAACTGAGAAAACAGCACTTGAAATGGAATGAGCGGCCAAGGACCAACAAAATCCAGAACTGTCGGGCAGAAAGTCATGTCATACATAAAGAAATTTCATTTGCTTGGATAGCTATAATGATTCATCTCATTTTGCAGGAGTTTCATCAGCTGGGGTTGTCATTTCACACAAACATAAACTAATTCCAATTCCCTTCTCCCTGCTCCCACAGGAAATCAAGGTGTTTGATGTCAGACACATTCACACACAGACATACACTTTACTCTTTTAAAAAAAAAAGAAAAAAAAAAAGGAGAAAATATCCTCCCATCCCCTGCCCTCTGTCCTGCTGTGCAATGTAGTTAGGATTCATCCTTTGGAATGTAAATTGAAAACCAGGCTTGCAGCTATCTGAATCCCACAGATAATCTTATATAAATGGACTACAGTGCAAGCTTTGTCAAAGTCTTAATATTGTTTTACCTCATTACATAATCAAGTTATAATCATGGCTTAGAAACGGATATTTATAATTGGGGTGAAATCACTTAGTACAGTTGCTGTGCTGTATCAGCAATGACCATGAATAGCCCCATTCTTTATGTAATGCCCGGACAGAGTGCCAACAGTCAAGTAGAGAGTGGCACCATTTCCAAGTGCTTCAAGTCTGTTGCAAGCAAATATCTACAATGCTATGGCAGATTTTCTTTCTTTCTTTGCCCTAAAGGCTAAACATTTGCTGTATTTGATGTCACATCATGACTTCCCTGTGACACAATAGTGGTATTTTGCTACTAAACCTCAGAAGGAAAGAGATTGTTGAGCATTTTTGAAAAAGAAGAGACATACTTATTTTTTGAAACTGTCTGCCCCTTACGCAGTCTAAAAGTGAGTCAAAGAAAGAACATAAAACTGTGAAGGACAGAAGCAATGAAAAGGGCATTTGGCAAAGAATGAGATAATAAGAAGGCCTCATGGTCAGATATCTAGATGACAGTGTACTTTCTGATTTGGTTTTTTCCCCAGACTTTTGATTTCTGGCTGTGGATACCAATCAATCTCATAAATTTAACATCTTATGATCAGCACTGGCATCAAAATTTTCTTCTGTCTTTATGAAAATTCACTCATGTGCGCAGTGATCAAATACTCCAGCCAAAATTATTTTCCTGTGATATATGTAAAAGCATATTGCACTGGAGGAGCTAATATCATCGCTTCATGTGATAAATGACCAATTTTAGAAGTACTGTTTCATGAGGGCTGAACTAGACAGACTTAAGAACTTTCTGATCTGCTGGAAAAAGAAAAATATACATTAAAAATATGTCACTTTAGGTTTTAGACAAGCTAATAATTTGAAGAGATTAAGTTTGAATCCTCATAGAAAATTGTGTGTTTAGAACAACTATTATGTTTTCCTCCTACCACCATAACAGTGCAAGACATCTCACTGAACCACATTTTCAGGCTGACTCAGTACACTCACCAAGACAGTAAATACCAGCAGATTTCCAAATATAGACCCTGTCAAGGCAAGAAAAGAGATGGGGACAAAAGCCAAATGAAAATGCATCAGGACAAATACACCAGTCTTAAGCTATTTACATGATTTTTTCATCCTAGATTAGAGCTGCACCATACAATGTAGTCCAGAGTCTGACTTGGGAGATAGAGGTCTGACTCCAGTCCCTCATTCTCCCCTTTTCCTGCCTTTCGTGGGGGGCAGTAATCTCCATGCAGCCATTGCTGAGCAGAGCATGTACCAGAGCTCTGGTATCATCACCTGTTTTGATGTGACAGAGAAAAGACTTTGTCCATATTTTATCGTTCTTTATTTTATTTTATTTTATTTCTCCACTTATAGTAGTTTTTGGGTAACACTGCTGCCCTCCAGTGTGCCAGAACTGGAAGAAGGGCATACAACGTGAAGGAAATTGGTTGTTTACAGCAATGCCCCACAAGTTTACCAACTAGTTATCATTTATTATTACAGAATATCTGAATAAAAATGGCACCAAGCCTAACTCCTTTTTAAAGAAGAAGGCTACATTTAGGAGAGGTTTGATCCTATTTGCTATTATTTTTATAGTTAGTGTTGGTTCAGTAGGTTGGCACTTTAAGAGCTAGAGAGAATTAGAAGTTCACCTGGACCAAGTGGGATTACGGTATTTAGCTCCAACCCAGAAACATAAGGCACTAAACTAATACACAGCAAGATGCAATAAGGCCAGCTCTAGAAAAACAATATAATTTTCACATATTCTGGAAATCTCAACACTGCAGACTTAGCCAACAAAACCTTTGGGTCTGGGATCATCACTTTTTACGTGTGGGTACATCATGAAACAAACTGGTCTGTGATTAAAGCCTTTCCGCTCTGTTAAACTATTTTAGTCTTTTTTTTTTTTTTTTTTTTTTCAAATTCATCATGAGTGTCTTTTTTTGAACAAATATGATTAATTCAGAGTGAAAGTTTACTTAGAGTACTGATAACAGTGAATTTACAAGAAAGGTCCTCCTTAAGGGAGGTATTTACAGAAATCATATGTTACTATTTTAATAGTGTTTCCATGTACCGTGACAAAACCAAAGAAAACACTTATTTTCCCACAAAACTACTGTTTACATATTAGTTCTTTTTAAAAAAAAAAACAAACCCAAACAACAGTCCTAGCTGTGATCTCTGCCTAACAGAAAATGAGACTGCTGGACATGTTAACAGTAAAAGAGAGAGAGAACAAGTATATATCTATTAGTTATTAATGAGGAAAAGAAGATAAATTCTGCTGCCACAGTTGTTGTTCATTAACAATTTACGCAGTTTTTACTCATTACTTATAGCACAAAGGTGATGTTACTTTGGTAATATTTCTGTCATACAAATCGGTTTGGTTCTTACAAGTGCCTCTCTATTAATGGAGCCATAGAAGTCAGTTATGCCATTTGAGTGTTTGCATAAACACTCCACGGGAAGAATGATTAGAAATTTTTAAGATTCACTTTTCCACTGGCAAACTTGCAATCATTTCTGATTTCTATTCTGAGGTGACAGTGCCCTCCTGTGGCACATTTTTTATTTATTTGCTTTTTTCCCCATATATACTCCATCCAGAAGGATGAACTGGATAGAGTTTCCCATGTATGAACAAGACATTTATTTATGTACTGCTTTATATGAGTTAAGTTTGAAAAAACGTTTAATTTCCATCTATAACATCATATGGTTCTCTAAGTAAATCTGTTACAAATACTTGCTTTTTTTTTTCTGTATGATTTCTGTGTAAAATTAGGAGAGAAAAACCCATTGGAAATCTGGACAGCTGGTGCATGTCTGGGTTGTATGAACCATGTGGCTGCTGTTGGCCACACCGACACTATCGTGCTAACAGGCAGTGACCTGCGTTAATCCTAGTTGTTGGTCATTTGATCAGTCCTTAAAGAACAAATGATGGCCTGAAATTCTGGGAGAGTTTGGCTTGTATGTTACTCTACTCCTGTCTTTTTTTTTTTTTCCTTGACAGTCGTACAGATCCATCTAGTAGAGGAAAACTTTAAATTTTAAAAAAGATATTAAATATTAATAAAGATATTTGCTAGCATTTTTCTGCCAACCATTAATTTGTCATCAATATTATCCTATGTAATTTATTTTCTCTACAGATTTTTTACATTTTAGGCATAAAAGTGCTACATTATAAATATTATCAGAATTACTAAAACACACATTGATTTTCAAACTACAAAACACTGGCAAAAATATTTAAGTTTACCAAAGAATCAAGGAAAATCCTGTTCAGAACCTGGGACAGAACACATCCAGTTCTTAGGGGAGAACAGTTCCGCAATGAAGCTCCCTGACATGGAGCCAGCATGAGGCGAGGAGCTCATGTGTTGTTCAGCACATACAGAAATTCTGGAGATTCTAGGTAGTGGACTGTATAATGGATCAAAGAAAGCTGGAGAAGAACAGAGCCATCTCTACTATCTGTCTATGCATCAGTGATGCATAGCTTTGTAAGAAAAAGAGATAGCACAGGGCTTGTCAGAATAAAGTCATCTTATAAAGTCTCAAAACCCCTGTTATCTCTATGGACACATGCCTATGTGCACATCGGTTGTTTTCCAAAACTTTTAACTTAGCCAAAAAGATTTTCACAGAAATGATAACATGTAAAAAGGCCATACAAATAACTTGACCAGGTGGCCAACATATAATTTTTGAAGCTTTTCTGCAGTTCTTCTAATAATTTAAATGTAACAGTGGTTTAAACAACAGAAAACAGAACCTTATAACAGCAAGTGTGAGACAATCTCAGCTATAAGTGTTGCTACCTGAACTATAATTAAGACACCAATTTCCTGTGATGTTAGAAAGCTGTTCTTTTCTCTAGCATTTGTACTAGCTTCCAAATCACTTCTGAGTACAAATTAGAGGCTTGTTTCCCCGGTAACTTACACTTTGCACAGTCACTTAGACATGCATAAAGAGAGTACTAATGGGTATAATTTCCCATTCACTTCGCACAGGTATAAATGATTCCACAACCAGGAAGCAATGAAGGATCACACCCACTGTGCTGATTAAATCAGTTAAATACAGTGTACATTCCCCCTGGCTATGCTTCCTGGCACGACTGATTCCTTCTATTGAACCTTTGGGACTTAGGCCAGGACGTACGCACAGATGGTTCCTCAGATCAAGAATTCACTTTCCCGACTGTCTAACAGAGTCAGAATCCTGGTGTTCAAATTACTGTATCACACAAATGTATGGTAGGACAAGCTTCCCAATTTCCAAAGTTCGCATAGACTGCTTTGAGTCTAGGTTAATTGGAATGACACAGGACTGTTAAAAATAAAACCTTTTGTAAGGGCTTAATAAGGTGACGATTACTGAATACCGATGGTATGCATCTCCTTTTCAAAATATCTCCTACTCCAGAAGACACTCCAGGCCCATGTACTTTCTCTGTGTGCAGCAGGGACTTCCCATTCAGAGTAGCATGAAGATGCTGTAGCTCAAGTCAGAACCCTGCTCTGTGCCTGGTGATCTTCCAAACATAATTGGCAGGAATATGCATTTAGTAGAAAACATGACATGAGTATTTATACGTGAGGATAAACATGAGCTGGATAGCATTTTCTTAAGGGACTGCATTGGGGGTTAAATATATGTCATGGAAGAAACTGGTTAACTGTTTATTTTATCTTCAGAGGAAGAAGACTATGTCTACCTATCTATATCTACAAATGTAGATGAATATAAAGGAATAAGAAAAATAAATATATTCCTACAGAGAAAGAGAGAAGAGGGCTAATACATTAAGGATGACTTATTAGGCTCTTCAATGTAATAAGATTATTTTTTCCAGGGAAATTCTGTATTTCTTTGAAAATTGAAAATTATCTAGGTATTATTTTCTAGACATATGTAATAGTTATATATATCTTAGAATGGGCGGCAGGACTGTAAGGTCTCTGGTGAAAGGCTAAGTAATCCCAAATCTTCTAATTAGGGTGCCAAATGTTAAGTACTTAAGTATGTTGTCTTACAAAGATACTGCCAGGTTATATTATCATTCATTTCTAGAAAAATCCAAAAGTATATTAGCCCTCCAAACATCAGTCTGGCAGTCTGAGAAGCTTTCTTGCTGCAGTAGACAATATTGGATAAACAAGAGCCAGCGCTCAGGGAAAGAGGATGAAGTAATAATGAAAAGATTATCAATTTGCCAAGTGAGGACTAATGAATGACACTGTGCTAAGGATCAAGTCTGGCTATTTTTTACTAGAAGAATGTCTTAGTTTGACAGCTTCATGCAGACATCACCACAGGAGTGAAAAATCACCTCAGGCACAGAGATAATATGAAAAAAACAGAGAGTATTTAAGCTGGTCCCAGCTGAAGAGCAGAGAAGTCCATGAATAGAGTCAGAAAAAAACCCAGATGTGGATAAAAACAGGGCTGAGGCAAAATTCATCATGAAAGGTGTGATTTAAGCAAAGTACTGTCAAGTCCATGTTCCACAGAGGACTTAATGCATTTTACATTTTGGACGTACGTGTTATGACAACTGATACTAGGTCCTAAATTGCACATCTTTGGTCTTGCATCAGTTTTTATGCTCAGATACTTTTCTTATTCAAAACCTCAGAAGGCCTGCTGTTACATCATTCCAACATCACTTACACAAATGGTAACAACAGCTTCTCTGGAACATTCCACCACTTAGTCCTGTTTTCCCTAATGCTTTATGTATAATTGTTCATATTACATCAAGGCTAGAAGATATAGTCATAGAATCATTTAGGTTGGAAAAGACCTTTAAGATCATCCATTGAGTCTAACCGTTAACCCAGCACTGTCAAGTCCACCGCTAAACCATGTCCCTAAGCACCACATGTACGCGTCTTTTAAATATCTCCAGGGACGGTGACTCAACCACTTCCCTGCAGCCTGTTTCAATGCTTGACAACCCTTTCAGTGGAGACATTTTTCCTAATATCCAATCTAAACCTCCCCTGGCTCAACCTGAGGCCATTTCCTCTTGTCCTATCACTTGTTACCCAGGAAGAGAGACTGACACCCACCTCAATGCATTACAGAATTATTTGCTTGCCTTGTCTTGGCATTTATTCTCACTCTTACCTTGCAAAAAAATCATCAGTACATCCCACTTCCTAAAATGCCAACCAAGCAAGGTAAGAAATAAAACACCTTTCTGGGGTATTAACATTATTCCTTCCTTCATTAAGATTCTCTGAAGTACTGGAATTTACTCCATGATGCAACAGTGTCTACAGCACCAGCAGGCTTTCAGATTAGAATGCAACATCTAATTTAAAAGAATTCATGCATCCTTGAATGATTCTTCAGATCAGTCAACTCCATGCTGCCTGGCAAGTCATAGTTGACACTGAATTTTTTACTTCCTCTGATTTAACTTCTCCCTTAATAGAAACCTTAAAGCCTATATAAAGTACATACGGTATCTTATTTCCTTAAGCTTTCAGTAAAATAAGGTCTGCTAGGACAATTCTGGGGACTTTTTCTATAAATATCAGGAGCTGATCCAGTGTTTTCTATTAATATCATTCTGGAGCATTTTCAATTTTTTTATACTTACATCCATTAGGAAAGGAAATCTTTGCATAAAGGAAGGTGAAATAATATTTGTGAGAGCTGAACAAAATCTAGAACAATTACATCACTTTTTAGAACATATTAGTAGAGATACGCTATTTCTAAACATAATTGGTTAAGCAGTCCAGTATAAAAAAAAAAAAAACCAAACAAAAACGGGGGGGGGGTGGAGCGGGGGGGGGGGGGGGGGGGGGGGGGGGGGGGGGGGGGGGGGGGGGGCATTGGGTGGAGAAAATAAAGCCGAAGGCATTGTGTTCGATTAGATATAAAACTCTTCCACTTCCACCTGGAGCGTCTCCAGTTTTTGTAGCAAATACTTTGTGACAGGACACTGCTGTTGCTCCATGGAAATAGATTGTCCTCTGAAGTGCATCTTTGAGATGATAGAGAATTCAAAATAATGTTTCATTGCTGCTGAATGGGCCAAGGCCTTTATAAGTTAGTCAATGTTTTAAAAGCTCTTATACATTACATTTTTAAAAAAAATATTTGAATTTTAAAATAGTGCATAAAATATTGTAAAAATATTATTGTAATAGCTTACTGTTTAAAAAACACTCTGTTAGAGGAAAAATCCACACGAGCCTCAATGGAGACCAGGTGATCACCACCAAGCTTTCTAGAAAAAACGTTATTAAAAAACATATGTGGAAATGGTCTATAAACTGGAAGGACTGAGGCTACTGTCTCTCTAGACACATGTATGCTTATTCATATGTTACCCAAACCACCATTTGGCTTGGTTTACATACACTGGTTTTGAACATGGACAATACATGAAGTCTTTGCAGTATGCCTTGGTCTAGGTCATCTAGATTTGTGTTTGTTTTCTCAGCACAGGTGCTGAGTTTTGGGTTTGCCTCTAATGCCTGTAAGAAAATGCTGGCTTCTGTACTAGGTTCTGATATTTTCTGTTCTTTTGAATAGAAGATCCTACAAGGCAAGACTGCTAGAACTATGAAGAGTTGGACAAAAAGACCTATCCAAGTACAGGACAAAAAATATGGAGAAAATAGATACCAAGGATCTGATATATCTGTTCAGCTACTCCAGAAGTGTCTATAGCAGTTGCAGGTTCAGAAAAAAGCAGCAATAAAAGAAAGAAAACATCCAGTTTTAATTTCAATTCTGAGCTAAACTTTTCTACATTTTACATTCTCAATTATGTTCAGGTTTATATTTCATCTCTTTGGTCTGGTAATTTTTTGCCCCTAACATTAAAGCAATACAATAACACTGAGCATGAAAACAGCCTTCTTCAAAATTTTTCCATGCAAGTAGTACAGCTACTGCTCCAAAGGAACCTCTACCATAGGATAACAGGAAAAAAGCCCCAATGCTATTAATAGCATATATGAAGGTGAATGAATAAAAAAGTGAATTCCCAAAATTGACAAAATATTCACTTGTCAGGAAGTTAATACATGATCCAGAGAAGAATGAGTCATACTGTAATTTTATGGCTTAGGTTTTAGTGTTTCTGATGAGTGGTGATTTTTTGGTTTGGGGTTTATTTGATATATAAAGGGCATACACACATAATGCAAACTTATATGTGAATTAAGAGGATAATCAGGCTATAGTTGTTAGAATTGGCTGCTCGTATTCAGCCATATCACCTTGTAAACCACCAATATATAATTTGGGTTTTAAGTTTCTGGTTTAATTATAACAATTAAATTAAAACCAGTTAATCTTTGTGATATGGATGTTCACATTGAAAAAAAAGTAATATAGCAAAGGAGCACCAGCTGAAAAATTATCTCTGAAGTTTCTTCTGTGACCAGGTTCAGAGGATTATTCTGGGGAAAATTAAAATTATGCCTGAAAACAGAGAACTCAATGTTAACTAAAGGTTGATCTAAGCAGAATACACATTAGCCACAGAGTCTCTTTAGTAACACTGGAAAGCTATCTCACTCTAAATTTGCAAATCCTGTTCTGTTTCAGTTTGAGACTCCTCTGGACTGCATTTCACTGAATTGCAATGAAGTCTTTTGAAGCCTGAGGTTCTGTAGTTCTTTGGCAATCAAGATTTCCCAGAAGTGCTGTAATCTGAAGTAAAGATGAGAACTAGGGTTGGGGTTTTTTTTTAGTTTAGAAAAATTACATCAAAAACTGAAGCTTTGCTGTATTCCTGAATCTAGATGGAATTTACTTAATAGTTTGAAAGCGGAAAAATCTGGAAAAAGAATCATGAAACTATAGAATGGGAATTATGTGTTATGCACACCAGAGTAACATATTTTGGGGCGCTTAGGAGATACGTCCTCTAAAAGGATTTGAAGCCACAATACAACAGAAGATCTGCAGGCAAATAAAAAATTAATTATTGACACAACCTAGCCCTGAAGAATAGTTAAGAACGTGAATAATTTAGAAAGTACATCTGAAAGCATGCATTATTTGAGAGCAGAGCTGAGAGCATGCTAACAGGGACAGCATGGTGACTGGAGGTTTGCTGGACCACCACCACGACTCGAGTGCTTAGTTGCTGTAAGAGGACTATACCAGGCGTTTGCAAGTAATAAGGAATGACTTGGGGAGAAAGAAGTCTGCTGTGCTATGCAAGGGAAGTTACCCTTGAAGTCTTAAAGTACAAGTTACCTAAGTGAACCTGCAAGACTGTTTACTTTGATAGTGTGTAAAATCCACCAGTTCTTCAGCTATACCAGTGTTAGGAGGAGTATTTGCCATCAGCGTATCTGGTGAATCAGTTTAATATATATATCTCAGACAGAGAATAGGAAAACCCTAGCTATTACAAAGAAATTCTATGTTGGGTTTTTAACATATTGTTCTATCTCAATATGCTTTTGTTTTACAGGGGACTATGTAGTCATGTCTGTTTACTTTAACCTGAGCAGGAGAATGGGTTATTTCACTATTCAGACCTACATTCCCTGCACACTTATTGTTGTGTTGTCCTGGGTCTCTTTTTGGATTAACAAGGATGCAGTTCCAGCCAGAACATCACTAGGTAAGTTTTTTCCTCCTGCTTTTATTCAAGCATTATGATGTGTAATTGACACCTCTGCAGATCACTAGTTTGTAAATGTAAAAGGAGAGAGAATTTCACAAGCTCTCCTTGTTTAAAAGGATGTAGTCATTTCCAAAGAATGTAACAGCCTCAACTATACTTGCATCTTTTCTTTTTACTGTCAGATCCTAGCTCTTAGTATGGTAGATTGCCTACAATAAAAACTTTTGCATATTTTTAATAAACGTCAAGATGATTCGGAACATTGCTGGATTAGAGGCAGGGACATTAGTTTTATTTGCTTTACTTCCATATCACGGTGACTAGCAATACTAAATAAATAAATACCAAGATGGAATCAATCATTCTAGTTGGCTGTGTGCCACAGGGGTAAAAAGGGGAGAATGTAGTACCCTGACATCTACTTTAGGGACCAACAATCAAATATAGCCTTCAGGCCACAAAATCAACCAAATTTGTTTGTATCAAAATCCTATACATGAAAATGTGACATACAATTAATCAAAGTTAGTAATTTTTATACATTTAGCAACTGTTCCACAAATAAACTGAGACACCAAATTAACCTTGCTTGTGCAAAGCAGCTGGAACTGTAAGAATTAGCAAAGTAGAAACATTCAATGAGAGAAAGTGATACACATATTCTGCTTCAGCATTAAATCCACACAAGTGAGAATTATTTTAGGTTTTCCTTCTGCATATTCATTTATTCACAGAACTACAGCACAGAGCACTGAAGTGCAAAATTAGGGACAGCATTTTCATTCCAGAACTCCCTTGAAAGAAACACAGGAATAGAGGACCAGTGGCTCCCATGACAGAAAGTTTTAAGCATTTCATTGCTTTTTTCATGCCCTCCTTAAAAAAAGGTTATAAAATCTGCTTTAAAAAAGTACAAAATTAATAAAGGCATTCAGCTGTTATTTTAAATTTTACTTAGGAGACAGAAAACAGACTGGCCCCTCTGTTGAGAATTAGTCTATTTGTACTACTGAGGAGATAAAATCGGTGGTATGAAATTTGCCATATAAACTGTGATAGATTTTAACTGTTCTGATGCATTTTCAATGTTCTTCACATCATAGTGCAGGGACTAATGTTCTGAAAGGAGAAGGGGCGGTGTGGCATGTCACAATACTACTCAGTTATAGGCTACAGGCACTTATGAAAGGCAGAAGAGAGAACTGCTCTGGCACACAGAGACATCTGACCTCACAGTGCTACACATGTAAGGAGCCCTGAGGTATTCTCCCTTCCAGTTTATATGCAAGAAATCACTTAACAAGCAGCAGACAATTTGTATGGGGCTAGCATCTCTTGCATACAACCAGAATGCATTTCTGCAAGAGAAAAGAAACAATTTTATTTATGTAGCACACATACAAATCTACATGTTTTGTCCTTAAGTTCCTGCTGGATTACATGCTTTATTCAAAATTTTCATTAATTTCTACCTTATAAAATGGCTGCAAAAGTTTCTTTTATGACTTTATGATACTGGTACCATTACTCTGCAACCAAAACCAAGCAAAAATCTTATCCCAACAGCACAAAAAGTTTGATATTGGTCTTGCGGTTACTTTAAAGAATGGAGTAAAGGGATTTTTATACTCCACCATGATTTTCTTACTCTGACACAAGTTCTTTCTAGCTCTGGTTAAAGGTTTGAGCACATAAACTCTGAAAAACAATTTCTCAATTAAAAATAAAGAAAGCCCCCCTAGAAGTAAACTACAAAACTAAAAACCTGAATTTCTTAGAATCATAATCCATCTAATCAAAGTATTTTGCAGAGCAGCACTTGCAGTCACCATGCAAAAATATTTCATACCACACATTAATCTTCAAAGCTGTCACTGAATCCACATTTCAGTTCTGGGATGTGCTGTTTAGTATCTTTTCTATATACTTGAACTCCACGAACACTTCAAAACGAGTTAGTTACTTAAGTAATAACATTTCTGTTGTTTTCTATCCACCAGGTATTACAACTGTCCTGACAATGACCACCCTAAGTACAATTGCTCGTAAATCTCTTCCCAAAGTCTCATATGTGACAGCAATGGATCTTTTTGTGTCAGTCTGCTTTATTTTTGTTTTCTCTGCCCTGGTGGAATATGGAACTTTGCACTACTTTGTCAGCAACAGAAAGCCAAGCAAGGATAAAGACAAAAAGAAGAAAAATCCAGTATGTATCTTTTTACCAGCAAGGTTTAAAATTCAGTTAGGTTTAAAATCTCAATTCTGAGAGAGCATTTAAATCCCTCTTTATGCTTGTACTTTATTTTCAGACTTTGCTGTTACATATATACTCTTCTTTTTTATTAATAAGAATGCAATCATTCACCTTGAGAATTAAAAGCTCCTATATGATAGTTGTCTGGTTGCCAGAGAAACCAATTTCTTAGAATAAGGATCCTTTTAACCACGTTCTACAAATCACAACTATTACCGAAAGCATTGTTTATATCATAGATAGACCTCTTGCTGTGACCTCTACTGAAGAACTATCAGTTTCTGTCTTATCTTTAGCCATATTCTCTGCCAGTAACTTCTGTCCATATTATTGACATGACTGTATTTCTTATTATCAGGACTACAGTTAAACTTTTATATTCAAACTATGGACTGTACTTCTTCTAATTTTCCCTCAAGCATCTGTTTCCTTTTCATCACTTCCTTATCTTCTTTTTCTTACATTTCTTACCTTCTTTATCTACTTCTCTCCCTTAGAAAGAGATTTGGCTAGCAGTTTACGATGTTACTTATGGGTGCATACTACAGATTAAAAAGGCATATATAATAGCAACAATAAAATATCCTGGAAATACCCTCAGTAGGCGTAGGGGAGATTTCCCAGATAGAGAAAAAGGTTGTTTCTTATTTTGTCCAGGACAGATTTCTCCTTGCCTTTTGCAACTTAGCTGAAAAGTCTGCTGTCTAGAAAACCTGAGATAAAATGAATTGGTATAAAATCCTAGAGGGAAAAGTAACCTAATTGTCTACAAAAAAACCCCAAATATGCCTGTGAAAAATGTGAAGAACAAGTTTTTTACATTAATAGAGAGTATTTTCAAATTAATTTCAGGCATCTAGGAAACAATGAATTCACTTGGATTTGCTCTGCTAAAATCTTCAAGGACTTTTGAAGATATCCTTTTTTTGGTTATAATACACAGTACTAAAAATATAAAAATAGTAATTGAAGAATCTTTTATTACACATTAATGCTATAATTTCAACTTTAAAAGCTGTTGAGAAGTTGAATCTAAAAAAAAAATAAAAAAATGTACTTTTTAGTGGATAAACAACCAGAAAATAAACAGCCAGAAAAACATCTGTAAGACTTAAGAGTATAGAGGAAGAATTCTCACCTAACTTTAGGTATGCTAAAGTTGGATTTGATCACAGGCCTCTCTCTTGGTGAAAATAAAGAGACATTTTAAGAGGATGATGTGTCCTGGCCTGTCTTAGGCCCAAATGAAAGGCTCTCTGTGTGAGTGTGTGTCTTTCACAGTCAATTAAAGTAACAAAGATTAACTACCTCAGATTTAGTTGTCTCACTTAATGATGTCCATATAAGAGCAGATTACTTGTTCTTTACGTTGCTTATATGTGAGCATTTGTAGACAAACAGAACTATAAATGATTGCCTGGATGCTAACCACAGGTCCAAAAAAATCTAAAAGCAGAGTTTTCAGGACATAGTTTGTAAGTAAAAACATTTTTTTCTAAAAATGTTTTTTATAATGAATGGTGTCTTTCAAAACAGTTTAACATAAAAGATTGGAATCCCTCGGGAATTTGAAAAGATCTGAATGGAGTTTGATATCTTATGCCTTTGGCCCAGATACAAGACAAAGTTACAAGGCAGTGACAAGTCAAAAATGTGTGTGTGGGGGGGGTATATTACAGATACTTGTTTAAATTGCTATTATCCCAACCTTTCTATAAATTTAGTTCTTTTTGACTTACTATGTTTTAAAAACATATTTTTAATTTACGTTATTTTTGTCTCTTTCTTCCTTTCTTTTCTTTCTTTAATTTAAAACAACCCTCTGATTCTCTTTTCTGTCTACAAAATGAAAGCTTCTTCGGATGTTTTCCTTCAAGGTATAATGTTTTTTGGAATGGAAATTCACTGCATGCAACTGCTGAATTTAACTATTAGAGCTTATATGAAAGTGGTGTTTTGTTGGCTTTTTTAAAAATGAAACATCTAAGCATTCTACTCAAGGTAACTTCTGAATTAAGTAGAATGGTTACATATTTCTAAACAATTTGTAGAGTTGATTCAGCAGCCCAAATACTGATTCACTATGGCTCTGAACTTAATTAATTTCAAGAGCGACTAACAATATTGGATCACGTGAATTAAGAGAGTTTAATGTTAAAACATTTCTGCTCCTCTCTTTCCCACTTTGCCATGGGATCCAATAGCATCAGCTGCACGAGAAACCTGCAATACACCCTTTTAGAACTCAACTCTGACCCCACCTTTTTTAACCTTTGTGATTTCACTCCAAATTATAAAACCAAATCTGTTCTGATGTTGACCTGAAAAAAATTCAGTGTCATCATCAGTTACTCAAATGCTGTTCCTTATGCAAAAAAGTCAGAGTTTTGAAAGGGTTTAACATGCATATATACATATATATATATATTTAAAGCTATCGGTGGACCAACACACTTTTAGTAAATTATCAAATATATCTAGCTATGTTCCATATCTAAACCTTATCTTCATTCAGAAATGCAGAGATTTTATAAAAACCCAAAACCAACCAACCAAAAAAAACCCAAACAAAAACCAACCACCCAGGGAAAAATAGAAACCACATAAAAGAAAAGCCAAGAAATTCATATACTTGTGGAATGGAATTGCTGTTATTTTACCCTAATAACTATCAGCAGGAAATTTCAACGCCTGTTACCCTAGTGTTCACCAAGTGCTCAAACGTGTTTTAAATGCTGAATTGCTCAATTCATTCCGAATATATATGTGTATATATATGTACTATATTTACTATATAAAATTTGGAACGTGTTGAACCTTCTAGTTGGTGAACATTAGTAGATGGTGAACTGCATATATTAAAACAATTGGAAAGTCTTATAGAGATTCTCCTAACCTTATTCAAAAGACTCTTTTTTTTGCCTTTTTTCCTGTATATATGCTCCTGTCTCAACACAAAGCAGCCCTACATTAAAATCCTGCATTTCCAATAGATTATTTCAGTTCCTTCCTTGTAATGTACAAAATATCTTCAGATATCAAGCAGCTATTTAAAATATAAACCACAAAAAAATTCAAAACACCATCAATTACATTCCTGAATGTTTCCTTTAACCTCTAATGTTTACCTAGTTTGGCTTAAAAGCTAATTGTCCACAGCTGTTAACTTTTTATTGATTTGTGCTGCTTTCCTGTAAAGTTGAAGTGTGTGACGCAACTGATTTTAATAAGCTCAAGGTAACGTTACAATTAGAACGCCTCAGCAATTTCCCATGTACCCCATGCAGAACCATCATTGACATGTTGACCATTAGTCTCTATCTTTCTGTTGGTCTGGTGATAATAACAGTGTCTCTCCCTCCTGCCATCTGTTTCTTTTTTTGCCAATCCACCTTAGGCACCTACAATTGACATCCGCCCTCGATCAGCTACTATTCAAATGAACAATGCTACACACCTCCAAGAAAGGGATGAAGAATATGGTTATGAGTGTCTTGATGGCAAGGACTGTGCCAGTTTTTTTTGCTGCTTTGAGGATTGTCGAACGGGAGCGTGGAGGCATGGAAGAATACATATCCGCATCGCCAAAATGGACTCCTATGCCCGCATCTTCTTCCCAACTGCCTTCTGTTTGTTTAACCTGGTGTATTGGGTATCATATCTTTACCTTTAAAAGCAGAAGGAAATCAGTGATATGAGCCTTACTCACTGAGTTTCTTAGAGAGATGGTTCCCTAAGTCCACTTGAAGTATTTACGACACGCTTTATAGTGGTCTGAATTCTTTAGTGCCATAACCTGGTAAATATCAATCATATCATTTGTCCAAAAATTGCCATCAGGTTATTGTGAATTAAATGTCCATTCAACATGCTGAAATAATTTGAAATAAAAATCATATAAAAAGGTAATATACAGCTATACCTGATGGAATAGAAACAGAGCAGACAGGGCAAGGGGAGCATGACAACATCACTAAATAGTTGATACTGCTATTTTAAACAGGAGTGGGAGAGGAGAATTCCCAGGTAAAGTGCTGTACAGTTTGTTAACATTGGCTATAATTACGCTATAGCTTTATTTTCTGTGGGCTTTTCTTTTTGGAAGAGTCATTTCTCACTTTGAATAGGTATTATTAAGCTAGGAAAGTTAACCTCTACTGCCACCAAGATAAAAATAGACCTTTTCCTTTGCCATCCCTTTAAGAGCACATGTACAATGCTGTAAATATTTCAATACCTTGTAGTACATAAAAGTCTAGTGCATGCATCTTTTGGGGGCCAAAATAAATGAAACAAAGGTACCATAAAATTTTGTCTTTTATTTTGTGTCTCTGGATGTGCTACTGTAATTGAAATGTGGACAATTTTATTTTTTTTCCTTGAAAAATTACCCCTTTCCCTCATGCATGGAAGATCCAAGCAGACAGCACTTTCATGTAAGACATTAGAGAAGCCTTAAGGATTCAAATAAATAACATGTAGAAAAATATGTATGGCCAATATAATAGCTCATAAAGTATACTGTATGTGTCTGCTGCAGTTGTAGCCTTCATTTTCCCTTGATAATGTTGCTATATTTCAATTGAATTTCCAGTAATTATACATGGCAAGATTAGCTTCCGAATTTAATCCATGTGCTTCTATTGTTCTTTTCCCATGTTAAGCTCTACTTTTTTCCTTACACAAGTGTTTGTGGGTTTGGTTTGTTGTTGGGTTTTTTTAATTCTTTAATCCAGTCCAGGAAATAGCTTATTCTAGACATTATTTTTACATAAGAGCTTCGAGTTAATTTTGAAACATTAGATTTTGTATTAAATATACACATACACTTCTCTGCCCATTCATGTCCTTGATCAGCAATAGTGTTGTCAGTGCTGCTTTTCACTCGGTGAGTACCTTTACAAAAATAAACCTTTACCATGGCTAGCACACAGGTTATACATAGCCTTGAAAATAAAAGGGAGAAAAGGGTGTCTTGGCTACTGAATCACATGTATGCAGTTTATATGTACTTAAATCCTTCAACCCACCTGGGTGAATCTTGAAACCATTTATCCACTGGTTTTCAGAACCTGTATGATGCTCAATTATGCAACCTTAAGCACATGTAAATATGACTGACTTTTTTTTTTAATTGTCAAAGATGTAAAATGTCACCTCCAGGAAAGTGGGCTTGCAGATTGAAAAGGGAGATATATAACTTATCATTAATGAATTATTAATAGTTAAAATGGAGGAAAAGGAAAGTTTTCCAACGTTTGTATAGTTTTGGAAATAAAAATGTATAAAAAAGGAATAACTTGATCATCAATTGCTCCTTGTCCAATGTATTTGAAAACATTTTAATAAAGGAATTGCACACACCTGTGGACTTTTTCAATAAAACTGCTGCACTTAATTCCATTTTTCTTGTGATTAGTTTGTTAAAAGCATACTTGAAGGACTAGATTGCTTGACTAGTTTGATTCATCAGCTCCATTAATATAAGTAATTATAATTCTCATAACCCTCTGCACTGTCTCATTTTACATTCAAATGGCTCATCCACATAACTTTCAAGGATGGAGACTAATTCTTTAAAACAATTCTGAATATTATCTTATTCTTAAAAATAAAAATAATTTTAAAAATAAATCGCTGAATTAAAAGTGTATTAATGAAGAGAGAGAACTTTTATCTACCTAAAGAGTCTCTGCTCCCTGAATAAGTGTCAACCATCCTTCATACAGAAATGTGTTTCATCTGGTGCCAGACAGATTGTTAATTTGTAAATTTATTTATTTATTTTCAGTGGTCAGTGATTTAACAGCTTTCTATTAGTTCCTTGCAGTTTATAGGAGTTGCTGATGTTGTACTTTTAAGGTTTCAAATTTTACCTGGATCTTTTCCCTGCTACCAGATAGGTTTTATACTGTTCATTATGAATCTCAGCCCAAACTAGCTCTTTAATTCCCCCAGAATTTCAGATAGCATAGATTTTTTTTTTGGTCAACATCTGTGAAATTAAGGATTTGGTGACACCAAGTATTTTACCCTAGTTCAGCCATCAGATTACATGTGCCTATAGAAAGCCTACGATACCGAAGAATCAGATGCAATAATGAGAAATAGTCAGATCCCTCATTTGTGCAAGGTAGCCTTCTCCTTCCAGAAAAGGAGGAGTTTACTTAAAGACAGATATACCCCCATCTCAATAATGCAAACCACACAAAATGGTAGGGCATGCCACACCAGCAGTTAAGGAGTTGAGTGAACTTTCCTCATTACGTATCACTATACAAAGTAAACAAAATAAGCCCTTAATCAGTCATTACCCAACACCTCCACTCCTGCCACAGTTATTTAGGTGACTCGTCGTTTCCTCCTGGGGAAAATGGATGAGATTCAAAAGGACAGTTCATGGAGAAACATGTCATTCCCAGTGAGAAAATGACACCAAAGCACAATCTAGTACTAACTAAACAAAAATTGTAGTGGTCCTCTGAATAGAGATTCTATTAGCTGTTCAGCACAGAATCAAAAGGTGACCTTTGTACTGTAAAGACAGGCTGCCACCACAGCAAACAAAATAGTAGCTTAATACCATTTGGGTATGATGAAGGTTATTATTCAGAA
Source organism: Falco naumanni (assembly GCF_017639655.2). Classification (NCBI taxonomy): domain Eukaryota; kingdom Metazoa; phylum Chordata; class Aves; order Falconiformes; family Falconidae; genus Falco; species Falco naumanni. The sequence goes on from NC_054061.1 coordinate 14,071,830, forward strand.
GAAAACTCAGAAATCTATCTATACAGACACAGTCCCACAAACATATTATATAAAATATTACATTAATATATATATTCTACATATTAAATCTCCCAGTTGCATTCTAGGGAAGAAGCTCATTCCTGATACAACAAACTTACTAAAACGTCTTCAAGCTCATAACACTGCAGATAGCTATTACTGCTCTGGGATATGTTCAGATGGTCATTCAGAGTTTTCTCAAGTATACACTAGTGGCACAATTATTTACTTGCTATTTATATTCCAAGATGCCCTGACTGAGACAAGGCACTGTTGTCCCAGCGATTATGTCATATGTACATATCAAAAGAGAACACCCTCAAAGCATTTATAAATCTTCAGATATTTATAACATTTACAATCTCCGGTTTGTAAATAAATAGCTGGTATTCCAAGACACATTGTGGCTCAGTAATAGTTCTCCTGTTTTTAATGTTGGGCAACTGCAAAAGGCTTTATTTTAACTAGCCAGTATTGAATAATTTTAGCCTCTGTACAATACAAAGTGCTAAAGCTCCTACAATTGCAGTTTCCAGCAAATATTCACACACTCAAAAATAAAAAAATAGTGGGGCCAGGAGGGAGCAAGTGGTCTTTTTTTTTTAATCCAATCATGTCTACCTAGTTTTCATACAATTATATAAATCTATCTAACATGAATGGACTAGTCAAATATGCTAAAGTGTACCAGTTGCAATGCCACAGCTACAGCAGCAAATTTTGGCATATATTACAGGTCCAAATATTTAGACCTCCTTCCTCCTGTCCTGCCAAAGCCCTTCAGTGTGAAAATACAGGTAGAAGGAGGAAAAAGAATACTTGCAAAATAATGTGAGACCTGGAATAAGAAAGCTTTGTTAACTGCAGAAATTTTAGTAGGTGGCATTACTTTACATGGAAGCAAAAAAAGAATTGGGAAAAAACAGTTTGAGATTATCTGCTTGACCACAAAATCTGGGCTTTGTAGGACCATGGTACAGATGAGCTGTAAATTGGGATTTAAAAGAGGTTAAGAAAGGATTTTTTCAGGTTTGCTGAAGTGTTTCTCATGCTACAGAGGAAAGACAGGATTAAGCAAGAAAGTCCTTGTGGGAGAAGCTGATAGATGAGGAATGTAACTAAGGCATGACAACGACATAGGTTGAAGTCAATATTGACCTGATCTGCTCTATCCACCCTGCAGCTGAGAACTGAACTAGGGAAGCAAACAAAAGAATTTGCTGAATTATGTAAGAATTATGTACATTAATGGACTAAAGAGGCAGCCTAAAGCAATGAGCTAAGAAGAGAAATTCAGAGGTAACATGATCCATAGAAAATATAAGTCTCAAGGCCAGAATAATGAAGGTTGCAGTTCTCTGAACTGCATAAAGCATGTTTAGGGTTCATCATCATTTACATGGATGAAGAACCAGATTTTGATGATGCTGTGGCAGAAAATTAATGTTATTTGGAAATTAATAGCTAGGTCCCAGATAAGGACTTAGTGAAAAACAAAGCCAGTTCACATAGGCTTTTGCAGATGGAAAAATAAAGCCTATTACTTTAAACTAAGGGATCCAAGGCAGAATCCAATAGTAAGTATGAACACAGAAAGAAAAGTGAAAATATAAAAGAGCCATCTAAATGAAACTTAATTACAGCCCAGGGGAAAGAGTGATGTTTTAAAAAGCAAGTGTTGTCTTTCAAGCAAAATTTCAGTTGCTTTGCAAAGAGAATTTAATTAAATCTTATGAAAAGCTTCACAGGTAAATCAGTTTATTATACCTCTGGGAAACCTATTGTTCCATTTATAAAAACTGAAAGCCAATGCACTTTCCCTCCTTATTTAGAGGCATCCTATAGATGAAAAGATCTAGAGTTCCTACTTACGCATTACTGTGTTTTTCTTTTTAATGTCAAGATTTACTATGAAAAACATATCCCTTGAATATGTAAAAGAAAGTTCATGACCTTTAAAAGATCTTGAGTAACAGACATGAACTAAAAGCTTTGCTTACAAATCAGCAAACCCACTTGAATAATTCATTCCAGAATGTTGAATTACTTCAGAAAAACATATAAAAAAAAGATTGTCTTTCTTGTAGGGAAAAAAAAAAAAAGCACAGTATGATAAGATGATAAGTTTTTCTCATTTGGACTCACATAAAATTCATATTGATTATCAAAATGTGAAAAGGGAAAATACAAAATTAGAAATTATTTATATAGCATTAATTCAACCAGTATGAAAAGTATTAGAAACATTGATACTTCCACCAGACACGTGCTCTTTGATACTGGCATATTGAAATCTATATCTGATGAGGTTAGTCAGCCATCACTCTTCAGAATTTTCAGATATGTGCTATAAGCCTAGCTACAGTTTCAGTCATTTTGCTGTGACAAGCCTAACCTTTACCCACGGAAAGGAAAAACAAAACAAAACAAAAAAGCCTCCAAACCAAGACTTCTCATTTCATTCCTAAGATGAGGCACAAGCACACAGAGACATCTATCCAGCTAATAATATATTTACAAGATGTCTATAAAAATCATAGATGAGGCTATAAACTGCTTTAAAGTCAGACAGACCTAGAGAGGATTTAACATAGCTGGATAATTTGCTCTATTAAAGAAGTAAAAAACCCACGTAAATTTACCATGCCTTTACAAAAAAAAACAAAAAAAAAAAAAACAAAAAAAAAAAAACCAAAAAAAAACCAAACCACCCACGTTGTGTGCATGTTCGTATTGACAAAATAAAGCATATTGATAAAGTCTCAGAATTCATTTCAGTGTTTCCCTTAAGACTAGATGTGAAAGACTAGATCAACAATTTCAGCAATTCTATAATATCACAAACCTATTCAGATTTCACTGAGTTTCCTGCTTCTCATTCTTGTTCTGCTTAGATCAGTGCTCTTTAATCTGCTGCCACAGTGAGATTTCTTGTAGAAAAAGGCATATTCCTTTTTCTTTTTTCCAAGTCCTTTGTCCTTACTGAACATTCACCTGAATTTGATAGTTTTCCTGCTGATCTAGCAGCTCTGGATCTTTCTTGCATGTATAATACATCATCACAGTTTCACCCAAAATTGAAATTCCATTTCAACTCTGAAAAAATATTGTAATTTGAAAACTATCACTGATAAAGAAAATGCAGGTGAATTTGTAAGGTTAACGGACTCAATATTAAGCTAAAAAGAGAGAAGACAGATCTAGTGCTAACTTCAATCTTGCTTTTATTTTACTTGTTTTTAGGACAGCTGATGCCAGCTTTCATCAAGGTCCAGTCTCTCTACACTGAATTGTAGCCCAGAGGGTACCCGCATTCACACAATTTGCAAACCCTGACAATATCTAGGTGTGGCATAAATCTCACCAAAGCTGTACCCTCCCCACATAGCAACACTCCGGCTAGTAATAAGCACCTGAGGATGCTGTCTACAGATACTGAAGCTCCTTGAATATTTCTGAAAGCAAAGACAATGATCACTCTGAAATAGCTGTCATTAATTCTTCAATACCAACACTTCATGAGCATTTCTTGTCTGCCCTCTGTGGTTCCAGTAGCTTTGCTGTCTTCTTAAAAGTCTTCAGCAGCTCTTTTGTAAAAATATACACCAGCTGAGCACACCCTGGATGGCCCTTGGGAAAGTCTCAATGGCCAAGAATAACAGGTACATGCTACATAAGGATGAGTACTAAATGTTATTATGTTTGAACCAAAATAAAACATTTGTTCTTCAGCTCAAAAACTTGGATTATAGAAGAAATATCAAGTCTAAAGAATAAAAACACTCAACAAAATGAAATTACAAGAGCATCTTAAGAAACAGTCATTTAGTTACACAAGTGTTTTTCTTCCTTTGTTTATACAATCATTTTGAAGAAATACCAGAGCAAAAAGAAAAAAAAAATCTGTATTAAAAAACCCACAACAAATATCAAGTACCTCTCTAATTCTGATTTATTAGAATAATTTGTTTAGTTTAAATTTACTGTAGAAACCTCCAAAGTTAGACTTTGTTAGAAAGGTGGGTGAGCAATAGGGAGTGTGACTGTCTATTTGTTTTGCTCCCCTCTAGATCTCCTGGAGCATTTGGGCAAACAGGTCCAAATCACCAAAACAGGTGTTTTCCCCAGAAGAATGCTATGTGGGGAATCACATTGGCTCAAATCACAAATCTATCCAAAATCTGTAGTAGAACGCAAAACTGTGTCCAAAAAAACCCCACCCTGCAAACCACTAATACACATGGAGAGAATTGTTTCAAACTACAGTATGTTCCATTTGACCTGCCATAGCTGATCAGAATTTTCTCTATTTGAAGAGTCATATTACTTTAGTACATTAGTCTGTGTTTTAATAAAATAACATTTTTAGGCATTGGAAGACTTTTCCATCCTTTGCATTCATTTTAAAGAAAAAGTAGGGCAGTTCCTCCTCCCAGCTGTCATTGCCCTCATATCCTATCACTTGTGTGCAAAAAAACAAACCAAGTCCCAATTATATCAGAGTATGACGGAACAAAACTCCCCCAAAATTTATGAGATTTTTTTTTAAACACAATCATAGCTTTCTTCCAAAATTCTCTAAAGAACCATCTCACCTGCCCATGAAGGAATTTAGATCATGAAAAAATGATTCTCATTAAGTGTACTGCAGCAGCTGGGTGTTCCATGAGCATATCCTGTCCATTGCCTTACTAAATTATTACTCAAGTGCTACTGGTGCCTTCTGACTCATGTTTGTTGGTCCAGTGTTCCTAAACCAACGCAGTGACACAAGTTCTAGGCAGCACATAAAAGCACAACATGTAAAGAGTAATATAATTAGAATGGTACAGCATCAACGATAAACAGAATTATTAATGATTCCATGTTATTATCTAGAAACAGTTATTTGTAAACTGAGTTGGTTTCTACACATAATTTTAAGAATGGTAAGTTTTTGTTAATTACTCTACACTACTCTTGTTTAGCTTCTGGCTGCTCTTTTTAGTAATGGTATCAGTTGAGTCCAAAATTGCCAAATGGTAAATGGTAACATGCATCAGCTCTGCAACTGTGTATTTTAGAGCTATTGTGAAGTGAACAAAAATATAGAATACTGGCCCCAAAAAATTTAAGTGGCTAGATCTGGTCAAGATGTTTGAAATTTGAGAATAATTTGATAGACTTTTTTGTGCATGATTTTGTTCTTTACAGGGAAATTAAGGATAAAACACTGATCTTTCTGAGAAGTCTTAAATTTCATCCCAAACCTGAAATAAGATATGTTATGGTAAAATTTCCTAGGAGATGAGATGGATAGAAACTCACTGTGTGAGCATATAATTTAATCTTTAGAGTTTATTTTTCCTACCCATACAAAAAGGAACAACCAGTAATGCTGAGCAGTTAATGCAGACACGTGGGCTTTGATTATGTGAACAAGTTGAAGTCCACATACCATGCAATTGTAAAAATTCTTCTGAGGATTTTGCCAAATAAATACAAAATATTCTGTTATTGCTCCTTCTGCCTTCCCTCCCACTATTCCTGGCACCTCGGCACAAGGAAGAGCTAGCCCTCAGTACACTTGAATTCTTATGTGGTGCAAAAGAAGTGTACAATGTGGGAAGATACCTCTTTTCAAAGATGCCCGTATTTTACTCTGATCTTTAGGGAGGGAAAGATACATATAGGTGAAAAGCCATATTTAGGGAACTTTGAAAATAGAGTAACTTTACATTAATTCTGTAATCAAGTTTTCGAAGTAAAGAAAGATAAAAGTATTGCTAGCCTAGTTCCTGGGTTTTATTTGTCTTACTAAAAATCTTAGAAAATTAAGATGCTAGTATTTTAGAAAACGCATCTTGGCAGACTAAGACCATCATGACCAATCCTGTGAGAAGTACACTATCTCATTTTAAGTACTAGTACAATTAAATAATTATAACCTGTCTGAATTTGTCGCAGTTCCAATAAGCAGATTGACATTCTGTCCTGATGTTGCCTAGAAAATATATTCAATGAACATTTTGAAACAGAAAGCAAAAGTTCCTGTTTCTTTAATTTTAGTAATAAAAATCTTAACTTTAAATCTCTGTTTAATTCATAGGTAGTAGGCAAAATACTAATCAAAATCACTCGTGATATATTAGAAGAGAATGCATTTTATTATAAACAGCAACAGCCAGTTTCTAAAGATGCTCAGCAATAATTATTCAGTTATGAGGACTAATACGTTTTTCAGAGAGTTAAATTACAAAAGCAGTCCTTTACTTCTCATGAAAAAGATTAAAAAAAATACATAGGAAATGAAAATAAAAAGAAAGCAGCCAAAAGAACTGTATTTCTGAAAATATGGTTAAAAAATGAAACATTACATAAATTTAAAAAATAATTAGCTGCATTTTGAAGAATTAATACACGAAAAACTTCACATTCCTCTTTTCCCATAGTTTGAAATATATTATTATTCTAAAATCAGAACCATTGAAGAGTTATGTCATAGATATCAATGAATACATCTCCACCTGAAGGTAAGTTGGCATCTGTACTTAGCTCTGTAGATCTGTATCTTCATTTAGTTATATCTTGTTCAGAAAGAGAAGCTGATTCTTTCCCCAAAGCTTTCCTTAAACATTTAAAAAAATAAAAAATATCTCATTTTACCTGTTCCTTAGTATGTTTTAGACAACCAAAACTTAAGGAAAGAAGTTAGCACACTAAAAAAATCTTGTCATTTTGAGAGTTATCAAGTTATCACTTAGCCATCTATGCAAACTTCAGAATTCATATTTTGACATTTTAGCCAGAGCTTTAATAGAAAAAACATTGACATTTCATTGTCCTATGTCAGAAACCTGGGCGTGTGGGGTGTGTGTGGAATGGCCTTTAAACTGGTAAAGGGCCTATTTACTTTCTGCTACATGCTCATTTTCATAATTAGCCTAAGATCCCACATGTCCATCTGTATGAGCTTCGAGGTACCAGAGAAATCCCTGCTGAGATCTACTACACAGCACGTGAGTGCAGTGAATATTTTAACCTACTAGCAAAAGTGGCCCCCAAAACTACAGAACCATCTGTTTGAAGTGACTTATTGAATTTTGTTGGGGATTTTTCTGACTACACCCAAGCTCACAGATATATAGATTAGCATAAAAAAGAAACATAGGAGACAGTTACAAGTTTCTTTATAAGTTAATGAGTACCTCTTCTCAGATTGTTGGACAGGTATATACAGAATCAAAAAAATTATCAGTTCAGTGACACATTCTCTCTTTGTCACATATCCTTATATAAAGCATTATTAAGGTGTATAAAAAGGCAACGATATTCAATAGTGTGTGTCTCACTCATACTTTTAAAGTGTTTGCTTTACCACTTAACATGACAAATACCATTTTGGTATACCATCTTCTTGAGTAATCTTCGATTTTATCATACTACATATTTTGCAATAAATTGAAAACAACGAAGTGTTCCATTTTATGAGATTCATAAACGCTACTCAAGTATTCTTTGGGAAGTATGCTAGCTAGGTATGTTCTGAGTATAGGTGTAGCACTGCTTTACATTTTCAAAATTGCCTAACCCCATTAGGGAGGGAAGCACTATGAATGTCACCTCTAGACAGCTGCAGCCCTTACTTGTCTCAAATTATTTTTGGTTTGGGCTATTTTCACAGGTTGGAGAATGATATAAAGATACACTGCATCAATCCTTCTTTTGAATCTAAAAAGCCCCTTTACCTCATGTTAACAAAACCCACGCCAATCTATAGCCTATGGTCAGGCTCTTTCAGCTTACTTATTACTCTTATAAAATTAGTTATCTTAATTTTTGGCTGCTAGCAGGCAAGTATGATCTCACATGTCAGTACAACACACCCACAGGCAGTGAAAATCCCAAGGTTTAGTCTCTGTGATCCCATAACCATTCCCTAATCAGTGACTAATATTGTTACATAAAGTCAAGATTTTTCTATTTCAACAACAGCGAAAACCAGACTCCTCTAAGCAATCATGCTCAGCTAATAACACAAATTGTACCTGGAATTAACTTCTACAGGCAATCTTCTAAGGAATTCCTTTTGCTACCATAGAAACTAAGAATGTGTACTCTACAGCTGATGTGGAAATTTTTTCACATCTCCTGAGTTTGCTCCTTTTAAGACTTAAATTTATATTTGGAGGCAATGATGAACAGAAAATTTATTTCTGAAAGCTTTTTTTTTTTGAAGGAGAATAAAACCACAAAATGAATGTAAACCCACTGGACAATAGGAAGATTACCTATATACCTATACCTTCTAAGAAAGAATGACAAGAATCAGGGAGAGAGCGCAATTGCAGCCTTTCTGGACACCTGCACAGAACTTTTTATATTCCTATACAGACTCCACAATCTGTAAGCAAAAAGTGGATAAATGGGTTCACACTGCCAAGCAATTCTTCCTACCAAGCACTTTTCTGATGGTATTATTCTTGAGGGAAGCGCTAAATGCAATGGCCATTTGTTCAAGCCTCTTGCTGCTTCTCCTTTTCCATTCTTCTGGTTGATTCTTTTCCTCTTGGGCCTATTTTACAGACAATGGATGAAAAAGCTTGAGTCACAGCTCTCTCTTCCTATAGATATTAAAATTGTGAGTGATCAGATGGTTTTCAAGGAGCCGTTTAAGGTTGCTTAATGTGTAATTAAAAAACAACTTGCGACTTTCATAAGTTGGAAAAAGAACACCTGTTTTGTTTGCTGAACCCTCACGAATTCATTTTTACTGGTGCAGAAATCTTCACTTGACTGATACTGTAAGTCTACAAGACTGAACACAATGGAAGTGCTAGTATAGCTTCCCAATGCACAAAAATTAGGCTAAAATCAACCCAAGCATGTTAGCTTTAGCTGGCTTTATGATGCATTGAACAGCACAAAAGTCAGATGAGATATAAAGCCATAACAACTAAATGTGAACAACACTAAAATAAATTGTCTTTATGTCAAATTACACGAGCAAATAGTAATAGCTTCCAATAAAAGTGTTTTAAAACGTTGATATGCATTTCAAATTCTACTGAAGTTGCCCTTAAAATATCCATTGCTGTCTGCATAGCAGATTAATATTTATTTGTGCTTATATTTCAGAGTTAGCAACACACTGGAAAATAAACATATCCCCATCCTTCTCACATCGCTGAAGACAAATTTGCTTGATGTTTGTACCATGCTGATTTCATATTGTTAATAGACACATTGTTTGGTACATTTAATATCTCTGAGAACTACCGTTGGTTTTCCTTCTTCAACATCTGTCCAGGTAAGCATATGGAGATACACACTGAATACGCTCTTGGTCTGACTTTCCAAAGGGATTAGGCATGTACAAAATTGCATCCCTGGACTGGGGTTACTGTATGGCATTTATCAGGTCTAAGTTTCAGATTATAGCAAAGTTAACAATTCCAGTGCAACAAACAACATTTTTGAGATTACAACATCTAAGTAGACAGAGGAATGCTATCATTACAGAGAAGAGGAAAAGAAAGAAAAGATACAGGCAATGCGAAGCTTAAACTGACAACTGTACAAAGTTTACATCAAAAGATGTAAACTGAACTAGAATCCTTTGAGACCCAATCTATGCCTTAATCACAAATCTGTCCTTTTTACGCATAAAATGAAAAAACTGTCCACCTGCCTGTCAGCCAGTGACAGCATTATAAGAGGATTAGAGATGAAAGGTTTTACAGAGGTTTTTAAACTGTGTATCTTACAGATTCTCTGCTTTCTTTCTCATGAAGATTTTATATTTGTTCTCACTTTGTATTTCAGTTTTCCTAATCTAAAATGAAAGTCATTGAGACTGAAATGTATGTGTTGCTCTTTATTCACTGAAAACACAGCAAAAAAAATGCTGTCAGCGAAGATCAAACTGTGGAAAACAACAAACTGCTTAAAGAGAGAAAAGATGTGGTGTGAAGAGGATTCTTGCATAAGAAATAATTAAAAAGAGCAAAAAGAGTATGCAACCAACCAACCAAGCAAGCAAACCAGCCTATGGTGCAGACTTGCAAGTTTTCAGTTTAATTAAAAATATGTGAAAAATCTTGTTATCCCTCACAGAGGAGTAGTTAATATTTTCTGCAAATGTTCCTGAATAAATGAGTGGTTTGTAACAAATTCCACACCTCTTGTAATTTACCCTGGGACTACTCATGAAGGGAAGAATGACACAGTGTGAGTCCTAAAATTATTCACAATGATATCAATTAGGCAGTGCAAGTTCATTTCCTTTTCTTGATATCTTAAAGTCATATAGAGCTTTAATAGAGTCTGTGGGAGGGAGGAAAAGGTGTAAGCAAATCTTTCATGGATAAAACGTGTTAGGACTCCATGTCCATAATGTCCAAATCTGGAGAGGAAGCACCTTAAAGGCAACGCGATACAGAGCCTTGTACCTCAACTAATACACTTAAAAACTATAAGGAGCTCTCGCGTATGTTAGACCATAACAGCGGTCTGTCACAAAGCATGGAAACCCAAGAGTTCCCACTTCTACCACGTTATGCTCTTATCAGACCTGCCGATAGTGTACTTCAGCCTCGTATGTACTCTAGGTCAGAATGGAATCCTAATAAGTCTCACTAACAGTATAAAATATATCAGGTTTGATAATATGTTCACCAGCCCAAATTCCTAAGTTCTTTTCTACTCAATATCACCTTGAAGCTTCGAAGACGCAGTGGAACATCACTAGTTGTGTACTGTGGCCACACACTATGAAAGGTAAGCTGTCCCAAATCAACATTTTCTGTTTGTCTACAGTTATTTTAATCGTTTGGTTTCCAAGTTGTAAGTCTTTGTTGCTTCTCCACTTTACAGTATGGGTGTTAAAAAACCCTAGGGGTGTTGAAAGATGGCAAGACCATTTGTTTTGATTTTTTTTTATCCCATGGCTCTGTTTTCTTGACATACCATAGCTGTTGCCTGAGATTGGATGGAATGTTTCCTCTTATTTCCTCCACTGGGATTTGGAAAAGATGTTGCACTATGGTATTCATCTGTTTGGGCTGACAGCCTCCTAACACTGGGAGGAGACCTCACATTACCCACCACTGTCTCAAATACTGTTTCCTCTTACAGGAATACAAAGCATCATTTGGACAGTTATAGTTTTAAAGACCCCAAGATCATACTGTGGTTTTGTTGTACATCTCTCTATATGTATAATTTTGCAGCTCCCTGAAGCTTTGGCATCAATTTTTAACATTACAGACATATTTGTTTTCAGTTTTCTCTTGAACAAAATGTCAGCAGGTCATAACCATTGCTCCATTGTATTGTAATTTAACAATGCTAAATATAGAGCTTTTTAACTCTACATGCCTTTCTATTCCAAGGTCTCTGGCTGAAGCAGTACCCCTTAATCGTCATCCTACACACAGAGCACTCCTTAGCAGTCTAAGATGTCTTAAGTTTATCATGGGTTAATCTGAATCAAACTAAAAGACCACATATGTCTGAAGGTTTTTAGTACAGACAGCACTCTGATCTATTATTAGGAATACAGAAATTTGCAGACTTTGTCCTAAGTCCCCAATTTGAAGGATTAGTGGATTGCTATTTAACTGCTTCTCCTTTTTGAGTCTCCAGCTCTGGTAGCAATTAGGAGTCTAAACTTTTGAGTTTAAATTTAAATACACAAGTCCTGAAGAAAAATAATTACTATAAATGTAATTAACATATTTTTCAGATTATAACAGGCTATATTTATATTACATAGGATTAATGAAGCAACTAAATAGCATCAGTTGCCACTGTAAATGTAAATTAATAATTTCCCATATTGTTGTTAATTATTGTGTTAATTTTCAACATCCACTACCAACAAGAAATTGTTGGGTGTTCTAGCAGCAAATCAGAATATTCATATATAATATTCTGGCACCAGGAAACATTCTGCTCGCTATTTAACCTCTCTAACTTTATTGATTAACCTAAAATTATATGTGTATTGGACATAAATATTTTGCTTTGAACTCTTAAACAAGTTTAGTAAAGTCATGACAGCTTGGTTTTTTCCAGCTTCTCTGATGTTGATGCAGGCAACTTTATCCAAAAGTCACAACCGAAAAAAAAACTGAAAATCTCTTTCCTTAAATACACATAATTAAATAAATGCTGTGGTGACATTATGAATGGAACAGCATACACAAACATTGTGATAACAATTAGTTTAATTGATTTACCTTTTTTCTCTCAAAACTATATTTTATCAATTTATTACAAGTAGTGAATTCCAACCTACACAGAACTCCCAGAATGCATACTGGATTATTCAAGTATTCAGTCCTTGCGCTGTGATCATCAAACTGTAATCATTAGACTGAATCCATTCCTAATTGTGTGATCTGACCTTTGTAAAATATTTCTACTTTTTAAAATCATGTTTTGATTACACAATTCTTAGTACTATATCAAAATCTGTGTTTAATCAGCATTCACACAAACCAAATCACATTTGCAGAAGAGATTATGAAGAGGCAGTATATGAGAGGCAAATATGATGCATATAGTATCCTAATTAACATTAAAATATTTAGAAATTATTTTTCTCCATTATATATTAGCTGTACTCACAAAGCTCAAAGTTTCCTTTTTCTCAAAAGGGATATGTACACCATACAGCCCTATTATTTCCCTACTCTGAGGCTAGTGCCCCTTTCAGAATACTATCTGTTATGCCAGAGGAAGGCAGTGACTTGACATTTTACATCCCTTTCTATCCTACAAAGTTCCTAATACTTTTATTAGAAACTTCCGAAATACTAAAAGTTATCTAGACCGGATAACAGCATATCCCAATACAGAAATAAAACATCTATTAAATTCAGGATTAATACTTCATTATTCATCCCCAAACTGTAATTCAGGTATTGACTTTCCTAGTCCTACTGTAACAGCTGTTTGGAAACAAGAATAAGAGGCATGGCTGTAGGAGTTCTAAGTAGTCTTGAAACAAACAAAAAATCAACTATTTTTTAACATTGAGGCTGTAAAGAATGACAAAAAAACATTTCCTAAAAGCCAACAGGGAACTTTTTGCAACTTCTGTAACAAAGCACTTTGTCCAAACCCCAAAGGTATTTTTTTTCTTTTGATTATTCAGGTTGAAAGTATGCAAATTGTATTCACAACCAAATCAACAGGAAGACAAATATTGTCTCTGTGATCTGTAAATTATTTACAGTAGATTCTTTTACATAATGTGTAACCTTAGACCTCCAGTATGTGTGAGTATTAAATATTTTGTACACATATTTTCATATATTTCAAAACACTAATGAAAGTAAACAAATCTAAAAGTTAATTTCAATTGTTTTCAGAAAAAAAATTATAATGTTTCATTTTGAAAATGTCAATGTTTTTCTATTTTCTATATATTTTAAGTTTCTTTAAACCAGAATAATAGGACACCTTTTTTTTCCCCTCTTGAAGAAATAGTTATCCCAAATTTATTGATTAATTAATTTAGGAAAAGCATCTGATCTCATTCATCAGCTCACTGTAGTCCATTCTGCTCTTAAAATCTGTTAGTCCTGAATTAATTGGAATCACCACTCCAGCCCAAATATCAGGGACTGTTTTGGAGTGGAAAAGTGCATGGATTTACTGAGAATTCATAAGTCACAGCTTCATGGTAGCAGCATTGACTTACACCAAGATCAAAAGGTTACTCAAGGCTATCGCTTACCAGTGAGGAAAAGCTTACCCTGTCTCTTTCTGTCTCTACCTGTCTCTGAAAATTTCTTTTCCCCCCTGCAGAGACTTTTCAGCTGTTTATGAAGTAACTGTTGAATCATCACCCAGCAAATAGGCTCTGACTTGGGTTATTTTAATGCACTGCGCTGTAAACAATGTACACAAACAGGTACAGGGGAGATGGGAATCTCAGCAGGTGCATGGAAATACAAGATAGAAAGGTCTTACAGCCGTCATAAGATGACCCATCACCTCTCATAAGATTAAGCTCACTTTAGAAACAAACAGGATATAAAGAGTTATGACTTTTACCAAAACTTACAATTTAGAGACTTGTTTTAATTTCTGTTGTCAGAGCAAAATATTCCCAACATTTCTAGAAAGAAAATGGGCAGGTTTCTCAGCTGTGTCCCCATACTCCCAAGCCAGTGAAAGCGCATTGGGAGCCTACCACAGGTCTTTCACAGGCTTACTGCTGAAAACTTAAGCAACAATTATGCTCTCGTCAGAAGCCTTAGCTTCAGTAAACCAGCAACATGTTTAAATAAAAAACAAATTGTAGGGAATAGCCATTTCAGTCTCCTCTCTCCAAAATATAATTATGTAAGTAAATACAACTGAACACGAATCTACTATGCTTTTCTTCTCCATTTTCAAGCCAAAAATTATACTCAAAAAGGTTGTAACCATGTTCTCTCCTTAATTCCTACTACAGACAATGTGTTTTGCTGATGCAAGACATGCCTCTCATAGCATCTCTGGTTGCCCAAAGTTGCCTCATGCAGTGTGAATATTTCAAACTTGAAGGCTACTTTTCGCTAGAAAATAGAATGAAATAGGTCTAGCAGAATTGGAAAGCCTGACTCTTAGACTTCTGAAAGATAATGGAGATACAACGTAAGTGCTGCTGCAGGCAAGTTGGCTTTATTCGAATTTACAGTGAGACTAAATCAGCACTATCATTAGAAAAAGGAGGACTCAAAAGCCTAAGACATTTAATTAACCTTTCATTCCAAAGGACTGATCCTCCATGTCAGGGTTCATTTAAGTTGGTCCTATAGAAATTGCCACTGCTATCATCTGCTTTGTGGATGAACAGCAAACTTCACAGTCCTCACCTTTTGGGAGCAAATAGTTCAGACACATACAGAAAAGTCGTTTTCAGAAAGCTTTACACTCTGGCTGTAGTCCAGGAAAATCACCCTTTGTAATTAACTGTGTACAAATCCATTAGAGGGGGACTGAAAAATCACAAATTACTGGGCTGTCAGTGACCTGAAAAGGGCAGGAGAGTATTGACAGGTCTGCTGGTTCCTTGCCTGGAACTCGCACTACAAAGCAGATCATAGTCAGAAAGACAAGTCACTGCAGTGTTTTTTTGGAGACAAAATTGAAATTGTTTTTGCAGACAAAAGCCTAAGAAGACTATGTTCAACCTAGCTAATTTTGTCTTCATTTTTCATAGCTTCTGAGCCCCACAGCTTCTACTGCCTTGAGGTTTGAATTTGAATGTTAGGTATTAAAAACGATTACTGATGCAAGACAGAAGCAAGGGATCTGCTGAAGAAATTATCAGTAATAAGTGCTGCAAAAAAAAAAAAATCTTAAACGTTTCTGGGAAGTTGCCTAAAATACTTTCACAATGGAATGGATATGAATGAAAAACTATTGGATGAAAAGAATAGGGTGTGATTTTGGAGAAAAGAAAAAGACACAATGACCATACTTAAAGAAAAAAGTTTTAAAATCCAGGAAGATTGAGATTGAATCATGCTTCCTTAAATGATTAAGTACGATGCCCTTACACATAAACACGAACACACTAAAGATTATATATACACTGTTTTCAAGACAAGGGCTTGTAGATCTAAATGGAAACTCTGCAAAATATACTGGATTAATAAGGACACAGTTCTCCTGTTTGCTTCTCTGCAGTCAGAACTACTTCAAATAATATAGCAAGTCAGTTTTCTAACTTGTTTTTCAAGTTCTCTTTTTATCCATTTTGCCAGAACTACCACAAGAAAATGAAACGGAGATTTAAAGCCAAGTCCAGTGGAGTATGTATATTTTTAATGTTTAATTTTGAGGAGGGAGGCATATTTAGATGTCTCCCTTATTGCACTGCTACTGGTTGACTATTTTCAATCCAAGTATCACTTCTTACTTCTACTTTCAGACAAATATACTGTGGCACAACCCCAAAATGATACTAAATTCAACTCCTTGACTAAAAATCTAATTATTTTACTAGAGTTACCTTGAAAAGTGGTTTACTGCTCCTAGACCTCTTCCTACCAGTTTCCATGCCCATTCATAAATGTTTCTGTTTCTGAAGTCTCCTAAGAAAACAACAAATAAGAAAAAGATACCAGCTTCCCAATTCCTAGCCTTCATCCTTTATTACTATTCCTAACACATGAAAATATTTTATTCTCTTGAAGGTGACAAACTATACAAGACAGTCTAATTCTCAAAAGGTATTTTCAAAAAGATTAATTAAAACCAGAAATAAATAGAGAGAAAGGGGCAGCTGTATATGAGGAATCATTGACAGAAAATACCAATTCTGAAACCCTTCTAAAAGAAAGCATTCAGTAAAACAGTAACTGAATTTTAGAAAGAGATCTCCATTCTCAAACATTTATTTTTTTTGGGGGGGACATTATCCATTAGACTTTAATTCCCTTCCATGTTTGCCAGGTTCTTGGTCCTCTGTGTGCCCAGACCTATTTTTCAACCCCCTTGTCAGGGATTTAATTCCTTTGATGTACTTGGCTTGTTTTCAGTCCACCCAACTCCACAGAAAGGCATTTTCCCAATCTGTTACACTTCATTATCATAAAAGATAGCTTTCTGCTAGCCCACTCACACATCTTCTTGCATAGCATCAAGATGACCGTAGCTGGCACAGTATATAAATAGACAGATGTAGCTGCCAGCTTCAGAGAAGTTATGTTTGCACTAAAGTTTGCTTACTGGCAAACAGACATGTCAGAAAGAAAACCTAAACATCTTTACTCCCTTTACCTGATAAATATCACTATTCATTTGGGAGAAAGAGTTTCTTTGGTAATACTAATTGTTTCCTTTCAAAACATCTACATCTCCATACGATACATAATCTGTTCAGTGACACACATTCGAAAACTCTATGCGGTTGAACAAACATGTATGCTCATAACTCCTTCTGTAAAGTTTTCCTTTGACATTAGATTAATTCTTCTGACAGATTTCAAACCTCTGTTAAACATCTAGAAACATGCTTCCTGTAAGACACGGAGAAAGCATTTCATTGTTTTGATAAAGAATAAAGTGAAACAAAGTAGGAAAACACCCCACTGTATTTGGGCTGACAAGAACAATGACAGCAAAGTCAACTTTAGAGTCATAACATAGTAAAAAAAAGTAAGGGAAGAAGGGATTCCTTTAAATTATATAGTCTATTCTCCTGCCCCAAAGCAGGCTCAGCTATGCCTAACTACATATTTCAAATAAAATTTTTATCTAATTTGATCTTGAAGATTGGCAGTGATGGAGAATCCAAAGACACTGCATTTCTATGCTTCATTTTTTTGGTCTTAAAAAAAAATTCTCTTGTCAAACCTGAAACTCCACTCCGTATTTTAAGCTCATAACTCCTCATGACTTTGCAGAATTTGTCACCTTAATCTTTAGGTTGAAAAAAAATTCCTTAGTCTTCCATTTAATCACCCAATTGTACTGTGAGGTTTTTAAGTTCTGGCTTTCTTGAGGTCTAAGATCTCTCCTAGATCTCTGCACTTGCTCTTTGTCTTCCTTGATAGAGAGTAGCTAAATACAGATATGGTCCTCCAACTGAGAGACTGACAGCTAGCTATAATACAGGCTGCCTGGACACAGAAAAGACCAACTCTTTCCCTAACCCTAATCACAGGTCAAATTCAAAGTCAGGTCTCAGAGCTTCAAGCATGAGGATTGAGAAAAAGAATAGTAGTAGTAGAAAGGAAAAAAAAAAAAAAAAAAGAAAGAATTTCCTAAGCAGCAGGAGCAAACGAGTGGTTTCTGCTTTCTTGTCAAGAAAAAAGGCATGACCACTGGCAGCAGTTTGGCTGGCTCTCTCCTCTGTCCTGGCAGAGCATTTCCTATAACTGTATCTCGTGCCTAATGATGGCAAAAAAAGTTGCTAGCAGCCACCTCAGTCTAATGTGGGATTTGAGGTCCTATTGCAAATTTTATTTTGATGTTACATGGAACACAGAATGGTTTGGGTTGGAAGGGACCTTAAGGATCTTCTAGTTCCAACTCCCTTGTCATAAGAATGTTTGCTGTTTCCCTGACGAACAAGTATAAGTAGACATTTAGCTTGTAAATTCTTAATCATTTTTTTAAAAGCTGTTATGAACTGTAAAGATAGTCAACTACTTTTTTCTCTTTTCGTTCTCAAGATGCCTCTGTTTTCCTTTATCAATTGAAATGTTTGATCCTATCCCTTAGCATTCTGAGTCCATGAATCTCATTTGGCATAGTTATCATAAGTGTTTCATGTTCAAAATATGTATGAGGTGTTAATAAACTAAGTAATGCAATGTCATTTTTTAAAATTCTGATTAGGTACTTTATAAAAATAACCAATACTGCTTAAAGTGAGAGCGTTCTCTTTGCTACAAATTACATTTCAATTGCAAATGCATTTCTGTGGACTTTTGGTTTAACATTTAAATCTAATGAGTATACATTAAGTTTCTTATCTTGAGCATTAGAGAAAAGTTAACAGAAAAAAGAAACAGTAGGCAAGCATTAGAAATATGAGAAAGCATTTCTGGTTTTATTTCTCTTTCAAGTTAAGCTCCCAGTTCTTATTCTGAAACACAAAATAGTTTGTTTCTTAATGTTTGGTTAGATTACTGGGATGGCTAGGCTGGATCAACTCCAAGGTATGACAATGTCCCAAATCTTCTTGCAGGAACTGCACTTATGTGCTGGGGCAAAGTTCTGGGCATCCTCTGTTAACATAAAGTAACACTGAAAAGGGAGTATTGTGGCAAATTCCCAGTTCCTAATACCTGCTCAGTCATTGCCTTCAGTACTGACTCACCTTTGCCACTAATGACTTTTGTTCCTGATGTAGGTAAAAGTAATTCTAAAGAGCAACTATTTTGCCTCTGGAAAATGCCATGTGTCAGGCAATTTCCAGGGGAGAGCTCTGTTAAATAACAGAAGTTGAGCTGGGACTTTAGTTTTCAATAACAAAGCATAAATATTTCTAGCAAGTAGCAACTAATATTAGTCTAAACGCCATCTGGTGCACCTTCACTTTATTTTTTGGTTACGAGAAAGCATATCAACATATTTAGGAAGTCAAATCAAACTGAGTCCCCAGTTGCGCTGTCACAATATAAACTCCTATCCCATTACACGAGAGACTGATTGCCTAAAGAGACTTTCCTGCTAGAAATCTCCTGTTTAAATGCGAACAGTACCAACAGTACTAACACGGTGCTGAGTTTAGCAGTGCAGAGCAGCATTAGGTATGTTGTATTATTAAAAGCCATTCCACAGTTACAATAAATATCTTCTCAATCTACTGTTTCACATCCTTCACCTTTTATTCTGTCTCAGTGCAATGGTATTGCACTGCTTCCTTCCCACTCCCTGCTCCATTGCTTTCAGCCCAACAACAAAGATGAGTTTTTAAGTCTGTCCTAATCCCTGAATTGTTTGTTGTTAATGGACTCTAATGGGAAAAGATACCTCTGCACTCTCCTTTCAAGACTGGTATAATGAATGGACTTCAGAAGCTTCCTACCCTGGGTATTTGAAGAATTTGAGGAAATTTCTTTTACTTTGGGAGGACCTATAGGAAAATACTAATCAGCACCTCTGGCTTTTCTATAAACCAAGCTTATTTAAATGCAATAAAATAAAGGATTTATAGTAGATATCATGAGCACTGGAATAAACCCAGTATATTCTATCATTAGTACTACATTTAGAAAAGGTACTAAGAAAAAAGCATAAAGAAAGGAAAATAAAAAGAAGAGATTCCTGTTACTGGAAAGGTACTAACTGTTGCACTAGTGTAGCTTTTCCAGTTAAGAATGTTGTGGGCATTTTAATTGAGATAGTAACATCAGTATAATCCCTAATCCCAGATAGTATTGCACTATTATAACGTGTCATATGATTTATCCCCTTTCCTCCTTTTGTTATTCATAGCTGTTGTTTTTTATGCTTTTACTGCTGTGATGCAACAGCCTCCCACTAAAATGATTGACTTTTATGTGTTGTCTTGCCTATAGGTGCTCATGAATCTGATTTCTATCTTAGCTTGCAGAAGCAGCATGGCGTTACCTCTAAATCATAAAATTACTTATTTGTCCTACCTATATAATGTATGTTACTAAGAGACTCCAATCCCTCTATCACAGTACTCTCTTCAGGATACAGTTTGGGGGTTTTGTGGTGGTTTTTTTTCTCAGTCAGAAACCTCCTTCTGCTAGAGCCCCGGCTGTATAGCAGCCCCATAGCATTCTTACTGCACATCAATGTGGTCTATTTATCCTCTTCAGTTGCTCTGCTTTTTCCTTACACTCTGCAATTTATGAATTAGCTCAAGCTTTGAAAATGAGGACAAAATTAGTTTCTACATACATCAGAATAATCTTCAGTGTTGTGCTATGAAAATACTGGACTTTGTCTGTCACTGTTACTGATACCTGTTATGAAAAGAATACAGCAAACCTGTTCATTCACCACCGAATATTTACTCTGACACAAAGTCAGTAAGTTTCTAAATCTCTTTGTACGCAGAATTGTCCCAGTAGAGCAGCATTAACATAAACCCTACAAAATCATAAAAATAACAGTCAAGAAAAGTTTTATGACAACATTAACATTTTTTGGCATGTCTAGGTATTACTATCATCGTAAAATGTGTGTTCTCTGGAACTGTTTTACAGTTAAATAGATTTGTGCTGGTATTAAAGGACTTTTAGGAAAACTGCCCTAAATAATGCCTGCAGGATTCAAAATGAATAAACTTTTACTTACAAGATATGGAATATAAAAACATCAGATATAATAATATTTTTCTGTAACTTGTTCTGATATTTGTCTTGGATCAAACTATAATATTTAAGTGTTTTCCCATAGTGCCCCCTATTTAATGAAAATCAGGACAGAAAATTTATCATGGCTAAGTGCTTCTTATGCATAAGTAGATTTTGTCCAAATCTACTTAATATTGTACATTCACTTCACATCAAGACTCCTTGGATACTCTTTGTGTGTGTGTTTACTTCTGAGCTGCCTTGCAGCGGTCTAGCCCATGTGACCCAATAAGCCACTACCCCATTGCTCATAATCTTGTATTTTTCCTGTGTCATTTGGGAAAATAATATTAGGAAAGTAATTATTGCATTTTATTTTTATCATTGTAGTCCATAAAACTTTATAATTCCTCAGTACTATCACTTCTAGCTCACCATGTCTACCTGTGTTTCTTCCTCTATGCTTTGCTGAATATTGGGAAGAGTATTTGCTGAATACTGGGAAAAAGAGCAGGTTTTTTCAAAGTACATATAAATAGATAATTATTGCTTTTAAACAGCTTGTAGAGATTGAACTCTACTTGTAGGAATAATATTCTACTTTTCTCTTTTTTACTCAACTTTATTACCAAACTGCAGCTTTTACTCATATGACAAATGATAGTTTACTTCATAGCTGTAGTTCAGTCTGTTCATAACCAGACCAGCAACTCAGACTGTAATAGCAAGCAGAAGTAAATTCTTCATATTACTAACTACGAACAGACAAACGACTCCTCTGTCACAGAAAGAAATACTGTGTTTGGAAAACAGATCAGTAAAATTCAAATGCCAGAATTCACTTGCATTTTATTAATTACAACCCTTAAATGTAACATTTTGTTGAATCCCCATGGTGCCATTCTTTCCTAAAATAAGCAATAAAAAAAAAAAGCTGTGCAAGTAAAGAGAGATCTGCCCTATATTGGGCAGGACTCAATGTTTATTTTTAATGAAAACTGATGGCTAAAACTGACATGTAGCTCAATTTTCATTTTTCTCTGTAAATTTCCTTACACTATGCACTTCAGCAAATGAAAAAACTTTACAGAGCTTTTTCTTATGAATAAAAATGTGAGACAGACATACATAATATGATACAATTTTTACAAATGGTGACATTTGCTCTGAAGATGTATTCAGAAATTTTCTAATTACCTCATTTCAAATATTACCAAAACATCCTGAGTTTACATGGATAGTTTATAAAGCTACCAAAAAAAGCTACTGACTAATACTAAAACATACTCAACCTTAGAGGTAACAGACAACCTCTCTGAAAGATGCTTTTGAAAAACAGATATCATTCTATTGCTAAGTCCTTGAAGGTGTCTTTGACCATTTAAGGGTAGGCTATATAAAAACCAGAAAATGAGCTAGAAAGGAGATAAGTTTCAAAAGCCATCAGCAACTCTACTGATTCCAGGTGATCACCCAATTCTCACCTTAGTAGCCTATTTAGTAATGTAAAGGTGTTTCTGGACTGCTGTAAAATGGTATCCTCTCTGAGGCGTTCTTTGTAAGGATGTAAGATTTGTTTCTTTTTATGCTGCTTATTCAACATGATTTATTTAATAAAACCTTTGATCCAAATGACTAGCCAAATATTTCGAGTCTTGCAGTTATTTTCTAAATGAAAAGAATCTATTTCCAGTGTTTAAAAATGCAGTATCAAGTCCAACATAATTTCTTCTTTTTCTTTAGATAGTGCATAACAGAAAACAGTGCTGTTGCTATCCCAGTGCCATACCCGAGGGACTGTTAAAGACTGTGTAAGTGCTAGAGCTGCCAGAATAACATATGACATGTTATTTTAATATCTCCCTTACTTGTCCTGTTTGTAAAAGAAATATTCGAGAATTTACAGGAGGCCCACAACTTTTTCTATAGGACCTTATCTTAACCTTCATAATTATCCCAATCATTAACTATTTCTGTCGTTAAACTCATCCTCTTATATGTTCCAAATGGGAAAAAAAAAAAGGTCATTGTGATGTCTGTTTGCCAGACTGCTAGGTTACAGCTGAGAAGCTTGGATTCTATTTTCAGGTGCAGTGGGATTCCCTGGAAGTCTAAGCAGATCTTGGTCCCAAAAGCTGCAGCATTGCTCTTGTGCTGTCAGGCTCTGAATGTCATCATAACTCTCCCAGTATTGCAAGGAAGTCAATGTAATAGCACTTATTTCCACCCAGGGTTCTCAGAAAGATCTGCACAAAGTAGCTACCTGCATAAACATTGTGGTTTAACCCTGGTCAGCAACAACACCCCCACCAGCCGCTGGTCGCTCCCCCTGCAGTGAGATGAGGGGAGACAACTGGAAGGGTAAAAGTGAGAAAATCTGTGGGTTGTGATAAAGTCAGTTGAACAGGTAAAGCAAAAGCTGCACACACAAGCAAAGCAAAACAAGAATTTAATTCACTACAGCCCATCAGCAGGCAGGTGTTCAGCATCTACAGGACAGCGGAGCTCCATCACACTTTAATGGTTACTTGGGAAGACAAACACCATAACTCTGAACATCCCTCCCTTCTTTCTTCATCCCCCAGCTTTTATTGCTGATTGTGACGTCATACTGTCTGGAATATCCCTTCTGTCAGTTGGGGTCAGCTGTCCCAGCTGTATGCCCTCCCAATTTATCATGCATCCCCAACCTACTCACGAGTGGGGTGAGCAGCAGCAAAGGCCTTGATGCTGTTTAAGCGCTGCTCAGCAATAACGAAAGCATCCCTGTGCTAGCAACACTGTTTTCAGAACAAATCCAAAACACAGCCCCATACTAGCTACTGTGAAGAAAACTGACTCTACCCCAGCCAAAAGCAGCACAATAATCCACACTATTTCTGATCCATAAGGGGCAGTGGTGCCAGAACACAGTTTCAGCTGATAAGAAAGCAATTCACTAGGAGAAGCAACGCTATCCTACACTTCCTTAGCTGTTTTCTGGGAGTTTATAACAAAGCCATTGTGATTGTAAACAGATAATATCTCGACATGCCAGATGAATTTTATGGCATTAAAAAATATCTCATGATTTAACAACATGCAAATGAGATATAGCTCTCAGATAGCAGTTATGACCTGAATTAGAATATTTGGGTGCTCATTGCTTATGGAAACAGTCACTTGCAAGTCCTTTTAGAAGGAGTATGGTATGCAAATCCACATTCGGACACATAAGTCACAGATAATTAATCTGATGCCAATTTTCTCTAACTGAACAGTTTTGGGGCAACTGAACTAGAGGCTTCGGCTGCCTAGGAGAGACCTGGTTACCAACAAGGCTACCAGTTGCAAACACATTATAAAATACTTTCAAACATCAAGTCAATGCATCTTTACTCTCCTATTCTTCATCTGTCTGTAAAAAGAGTACCTTCTTAATCTGTAATTGGACCAAGGAGGAAGGAAATTCTGGAATCAATGCTCTTTCATACTGATCTTGTAATAGTTTTATACCTCTATTAATTACATTAGAATAACCTCAGAGATAATGTGCATTACAATCTGTGATAACATCTGTACACTAACCATTTATAATCCATATGGAAGCCAGAACAATGTAGATAAGCACAATAAATTTCAAATTAGAGAGAAACTATTACAAAGTTTGCTGACCTTCACAGTCATAAATCCTGTTTGGTCAGGACCATGCCTATTTTGTAATATATCTGTCACATGAAAACTCTGCTGTGCAGTTTGAGGCCATTTATATTCCAGCCCATTACTTCTCTAAATAATTTTTCGAATTTTACTCTGGAAAAATATAAGGTAGTCTTCTTTTCAAAACAAAATACTATTGAAAATACAGTTCCTCTTTGTAAAAGAGTAAGGATCTGTCTATATAAGTATATATAAACCACTTTTAATTAACACCCTAACAGAACTACTATCACTACCAGATAACGTACCTTTTCCTCCTCAGCTGCCCTATAGAGTGTAGTTTTGAGCTTGCAAGCTTTATTTTTTTTTAATCTTCTGTGTACAAATAAAAGCTTCAGTCACTTTTCTAGCACCTTACACTAACATAACTTGAAAGATAGTATTTATGTTATAATTTCTAGTTTAGCTTATACATCCATCATTCTTAGTTCTGTAATGGAATGGAGTTGGTCTAAATCTATGCCTTGTGTAGCACACATAGCCATCACAAGCTGGAAAGTAATCTTACTGTGAGTTTTACTTGTAAGACTCACCTGTTTTATAAGTAGTTAAATTCAAATGTTTCACAACCAAATAAAAAAAAATAATAAAAACCATTCCCATTAAGAAAAGAACTAAAAGGGGATCATCTAATTTGAAGTGGATAAACCTGCCTGGAGATACTGCATACACAAGAAGATAACTTACAAACTTATTTAAACTTTTTGTCTTTAAAAGTCTTTCAGTAAATCTGGGTGCCAGTGCTACAGTAAGCACATTTTGATTTGACTGCAAAGCCAAATTCTCATTTTCTTAGTAATGGGACTCAACTTTGTCACTATAAAAATCTCTTTAGTGCTTACAGTTGTTTGCCTGCCTAAAGGAGTATTTCTCAGAGTAAACTTGTGTTCAAGATGATTACCAAAGAGGAAATGTTTTATAAAAATGTTTAAGTCCTCCTGCCCACCACATTTCATACTGACTTAAAATATATATATATA
Organism: Falco naumanni; assembly: GCF_017639655.2. Taxonomy (NCBI): domain Eukaryota; kingdom Metazoa; phylum Chordata; class Aves; order Falconiformes; family Falconidae; genus Falco; species Falco naumanni. The sequence goes on from NC_054061.1 coordinate 14,097,295, forward strand.
TCTGTGTAAAACTGATGGATGCCTCAAAATATTTTGATGTATACTTTTTTTTTGTTCTCATCTATCTGCACATTAACAATTATCTATAGAGCATGTACAGACAAGGCTGCATACTTCCAGCTGTGAGACTTCTTCAAGTTAATATTATTTCATAATGTGCACAGCAGAATAATATGGAGATAACTGTTGCTCACAGATTATGCTATTCATAACAGGACAGGACAGTTCTTGCTAGTGCATTTTCTCATCTATACATAGTTCACATTTTCAAATATACTTGCCGCTGTCAATGTTGTATCTCAGTCTTTGAGTACTTAGATGAGTCATTAGTCATTCCAGCCTACACTCCTACTTATTTGCAAGGCAGAGTTCACTTTATTCTCTGTCAAGAACTTCCAGATAAAAATATGTATCTACCATCAAAAGATAGAAAGTACGTACATTAAAAAATACACTAAACTCTTAATTGGGAATCCAACTTCAAAAAGATACGATGTTGGAATCTGTATACTATTTATTAGCTTATGAAGTCAACTTCATTCAGTTCTGGGCTGCTTTTTATGTCAAGCAACTTACTTTACCATATGTAACAAGCTACCATAAAGGACACAGACCAGAAAAAAAAAACAAAAAATTTACAGGATTTGCTATAGTCTCTTTCAAATCTAACAGCTATGAGATCTTTGCAACCATGCAAATGCAAATCAGTGAGTGAATCATAGTACATAGTACTGCTTAAAAAAAACCTAAAAGCGAAAACCAAATCATTATGGAGAGAACATTGCAAACTGTGGGCCTGGGAAAATACCTAGTTTTATAAAATGCCTTGCACAGAGGTGAAATAAATATGTCAGTTAATCAGTTATGCTCCACTATTAATGATTGTAAGTATGCTCTTAGTATACTTCTGGGTTTGTATCAAAAACACAATTCATTAATCACTGGATCCAGTAATGTCAATACCACCTCAGTCAGTCCTCACACACAAATGGACACTTTGATTCCAGCAGATTACTTCTCCAGGCATTAAGAATGAGCAGTGAGTATTTCATGCCCACCTGAATTGTGTCTTTGTGTGAGTTTTCTGATATATCTACCAAGGAAAAGCAAAACCAAAAAAAACCCCACAGGCAACAATTGCTACAGCTTGAGACAGGAAAAAAAAAGTGCAATTAAACACATCCTAAGGGTTACCTGAAACGAAAACTAATTCTGCAGATAAACTGGAAACTGGGAACAGCAGTCTGTCTTGCAAAACAGAAATTTGGGCACCTAATTTCTTTTAATGGTTTTATTCTCCTTTGCTTGCTTATTCAAATATTCAGTATTGGCAGGCAGTGCACACCCGGCGCAGGTACACCTGATGCAGTACATGCTGGGAGCCCATGAGTGCCCGTTTTGCAGTCATTGCATCATAGAACAGCTGAGAATTATTCACAAACAGACAGTAAAACCAAATCAATATTGTAACATTTGGACATCTTCAAAAGAGAAAATACAGTTGTTCAGAAAACAAATAATAATAAACCCTAAAACCCACTCTCCTGCAGAAAGCTACTAATGTTTAAAACGCATTGCTGACTCTTTGAAGAGCCCCCAGCCATAACAAGCTACAGCTGTAGAGTTAAGCCACTAGCACTCCATCTGCATCTCGAAATTTCAATTTGTTTGGGAGCAAACATGGACAAGGGAGTTGAAAGGTCTAGTTTTAGATTTGTTCAGTTGAGGGGAATTGTGACAGACTAACACACAAGAGTGTTCCTTGAAAAACAAACTGTAGGCACCTACACAGAAGAGACAGTATTTAGAAGGTCTTAAGTCAATTTTCTCATGGTTGTGTGAGACACTGTACAAAAAGGTCATAAACTATGAACATAGTGATGTTGTTAATATCCTGAATTAAATAGCCAGTCAAGCTTAGAGTTAAAGGAGAGCGACAAACACGTAATGCAGGTTTGCCTCTTAGGAAAGAGGCTATGGCTTAGAAATAGTACCTATACCTCCTCTGTTGCCCATTCTTATGGCTCTCCAGAATTATCCAAGACATCAAACTGTATTTTTCAAAGACACACTGAAGAAATGAAGTCAATACTGATTCATGGCTGCTTCAGTTCATCTCAAGAGTACAAACTGAGCTGCCTGTGAATTAACTGCAATCCAAGCTACAGTATTTCTGAAGTAAAAAATGCAGAGCTTAGACATTGCTAAAAGAATATGCTGGAATACTATAGCAAGGAAAGAATTCTGGAAAATTAGGAAAGGCCTTTTTTCTTGATTTCAAAGACAGGAATATGCTATTAATTACTTGGCAATATCTTATTGTGCACTGTGGACTAATAGGGCCAGCAAGTATTTAAATTTACCTATTTAAAAGAATTTTCATGGCACTAAATTTTCATCTTATGAAAGACAGTAACATGCTTTCAAAAATTTATTCATTGAAATATTATTACTTAAGACAGTGAATCTCAAAGTAGAATGAATCTCAGATTAGCAGGTGCTGATATGCGGTCTCAGATTGGCACTTAAACACTCATCAGAATGTGACTGCTTTCATGAGCTGAATTTTTGCAATGAATAACAGATATTTATAGACACCGAGCTATATTTGCCAGCTTAGGAGGCAGGAACCAGCAGGGGGTAAATACAGCAACAGTAATAGCAGTGGTAACAAAATATATATTGGAAGAAGTGCCAGTCATTCTGTTAGAGCTGTGTTCAATGTGAATGCGTGGCTCCCTTCTCAAAAGCAACACAGGTATTCAAACATTAACCAAATAAATTTCCTGACAGTAATTCCATTGAGTTAAGAATCCGGCCTTGTGCTTTTGAATTTGAACAGTTTAATAAAACTACCAAGATCTGTATTCCTCACTCTATGTACGACTTGGCCTTTTTCTACATTGTTCTAGTGCCTATGTCTGAAGCATCAAGTTTTTCCTTTAGGTTGCAAAAAAATTTCTACCTATAGTTGACTCTGCAAGGCAGTGTTTCAGTGAACCACTGTTCACTCATAACCTTTTATTCATTTCTGCACTGTAACTCTTGTCCTCAACAACTTGCTATAAACTTGGGGCATATTCAGTGTATCAGTTGCTGGGCTCAAAACCTGCCGACAAGCACACCGACATAGATTGCATTAGGGTTCGTTGTAACTAGTAGGTGAAGAAAGGTGATTTTTTTCTGGTGGCCTAAAATGAAATCTGAATAACTGGCAATCATCTTTCTTGAAAAAGTCGATCAGTGTCTAACACATTTTGCATACTCACAAAGGCTTTTGAACCATTACCTTTTCTGTAGACACTGTACCTGGTTTTCGGCAGGTACAAGATGATAGCTAAAATTTCTGCCTTCTCATACTTGTAGAGCTTCAGAAAGAAGCCAGCTCTCCCTACCTTCCTGATGCTATATGCTAAATGTTACAGTAAGAATACATATTTAAACTTAGGCAGATACCTTTACATCTCTCCTTTATAAGCATTTTCATTGCATTGGGGTGTTTTTTTGTTTTTTTTTTAAAATAGTAATATTTTTTTTAAATCATCTTTTTGGGTGGAAAAGAATTTTAAGCTAAAATATAGAAAAAACACTCATGACAAAAACCAGAAAGTTAATCAGAAATACATCAGTTAAACCAACAGTTGTAACAGGCAGGATTTTTTTGTGTAAGAAAGTTTAAATGAGCGTGTATACATAGCTCTGTATGACAGCTGCATTTTTGTGTATACCATTAACAGTTATTTTTCTTGCAGAGTTCAAAAGAATAATTATGTCACTTAAAGGTAATGGTAAATCCTTCAAATATGACAGATTTTTCCCAAACCAAATCATATATTGAATTTTTTATATATTAAATCATTAAAGAATTCCTGCATTATTCTCTCCTATCTTGCCTCCTGCAGGCCTGAAATGTTCTTTCGGGCATACTTATGTTTCAAAAACTCTGCTTTCAGTTCCTCCCAGGGCTCCACACAGCTGAGGCTTTTTGATCACAGTCTGCACAGAGACAGCTGAAGAACCCAGACAGGACCTAGATTCAGAATCATTACAAGTAGACAGCAACATAACTATAGAAAACACATGTAAGTGATACTGTGGACTTTACAATTCAAATCCTGCTGGCAGAACTGGATTAAAAGTTTTCAGCAGTGCCTTGCTCCTTGCTTTTCCTGCTGCTGCTAAGAGAATCAGTAAGCAGTGCCCACTGCTCCTGATACCACGTGGGCAGCTGCTGGGAGAAGCCACCCTCCAGCAGCGAGCAGCAGCTCTGGGTCTGGCTATGATCTGCACCTCCAGCAGCACCGGGAGTTGAACAGGAGCTGGACACTGGATGTTTGGGCAGGCTGTACTGCTAGAAAGGTCAGGTTCATTCTACATAGGCAAAGTCAGGTGGAAAGCCATCATCCCCTCTGGCACACTGCCACTCAGTAGCCACTGCCTTTCTCTATTTCTTTCTTTTTTCAAATCTTATGCTAGAAGCTGAGCTAGAGGTATATACTTTGAGAGGTCAGAGAATTCAGTTTGCAAAGGGCTGTGCACTCTACCTGCATGATTAAAGCTGAAAGGGCCATGTGATTATATTTTGTGTACTCACTAAAATCTCTAGAAGCCATCATTCCCAGTAAGTGAAGCAACAAAGTGACTCTCTAGCCTCATGACAGTATGACTTCATTTAACATTATCTTGTTTTGTATTGTTTGTTAGTTACACTACCATTCTTTTCCTTTTCATTGGATGACTACGAGACTTACCTTTCCCCTAAATTCATAGCAGCTTTTGAAAAATTTTCTGTGAGAGGAGTTAAACGGTCCATTTTTTTCCCAATTATTTTCAGTAAATTCCTGCTGTTGCAACATTAAATAAAATTTGGTATTAATGAATTCTGTCTGTAGGTGGCCGATTGCATTTGGTATCACATTTAAAAAGTCAAAAGCAAACATGTCTCTCCTTTAATCTCTCACCATCTTTTTCTTCTCTAATCAACATATAAGTGATTGTTTCATTATAAAGCAAGCATCTAAAGCACTAATTGTTTCTCAGGCTGCTGAAGTTACTATAGCTTTTTTTTTATTGCAAATAGTCAAACACATAGATATTTTTTTTCCCCCTTCCACTCCCCAGAAGAGTAGAAATATGATAGTCTGATAACTCTTCTGGAAGAGTGAATACAAGGTTTTGGAAGGCTCTTCAGCTATATGCAGTAACACCAAAACAGAACAGCTGAAGACCTCACAGTATAGCTGTCTCTTGGCAGTAATCATTTATTCCAGCTGAATGCTAACAGCAATCATTTACTCTAACTGAATGCTAACAATCCTTTCTTGAGACACAATGCCATTATCCTTCTACCTATTGCCTGCAGCAAAGTCAATACAGTGCTTCTAAAAATAATAATGATAATAATAAACCTTTTTTTAAAAAAAATTACATGCTGCAAGCTAGTTTTAAAGTTGTACATTTTCAGAGGTCAGGGAATGTGGTATGTGAAGGGCTATGTACTCACACTCACATGCTTCTGTTCTGCAAGCTACTGAGCCTGTCAATAACCCTGAATTCACCTCAGTGGCCTGTGTCACTGACAAAACCCAGAGCTTTACTACATTACTACTTTCTGTAAGTCTGCTGCTGCACTAAGACATAACCATGCCATTGCCTTTTACCGCATACTCTGGTTATTGTGGGAAGATCTACTCTTGATGACAAGACTGCTATAAGCTGCACCAGTCTCACTGTCCAGTTGATGGGGAATGAAGAGCTCAAAGCTGAAATATATGTCAACTATACCAACACACCAGAGTTTGTTTTGGTTTCATTTACCTTTCTTTTTTTTTTAATACATCTTACAGATAGAAGTTTTCAGATATGAATTTCCAATTGTTAAGCACGAAGTTCACCAGAATAAACACATGAACTTCTCATGACTGTATCCCTCTCACAAAGCATATTCTCAGTTTAAATGATGTAGTTCATTACTCATTTTTAATCTGAGATATTTCTGTCAATTCAGGAAATAAAGATATTAATGAAATATCTGTTAGTCACCACCATTACCCAAGAAGATTCGCATTACAGCTGTACTGTAGAAAGAGTCAAACAGACCAATGAAGAAGCAAAGAAATCCTCTTGCATGACTAAAGTAGGATTTTACGTAACTGGTGAAGAAGCAGTTTGCCCAGCTTCCAGTCTGAGTCACAGGTGCTCTTGTGCAGGTATAATATATACAACAAGACCACCTATACATCCTGGTGCATTACGAATGACCCTTAACTGGCTGACTTATTTACCAGGTGGAACAGGTTTTTTTTCTTTCAGAAACAAGCATTGTGCTGTGCCCTGCCCCAGCCTAAAGCTTAAGCAAAGTTTAGCTTCTATTTGCTGTACCAATTAATCTATTCCTGCTGTTGTCAGCTATAAATTTAAATCACATTCTGTATTACATAAGGGAGAAATAAATTTGTTCTTATGCCTTTCAAAAATACAGTATGTTCTACACTGGGGTGGTGAATAGCTCATTGCCTAGTTAACCATCCATGAACATTGATATTTGTCAGCATTCTAGGCAGTCAGGCATGCCCAATTCAGGGCTGTTCAGAAAAGATTTGGAATAATATTAAGCAAATAAATGCAGCACTTCATAAAACATTAATGATTGTCATAAGCAACAGGAAACTATCACATAGAACAAAACAATGGGTTTAAAATGCTCCTAGAGAGAGTTACAATAGCAGTTTTGTTTGCAAACTAAGTATGCTTTGGAGATTTATCTTACAACGGTCAACAAAGTAAAAGGTTTGACTGGTGGCCAAGATGAGGCAGCCTTTTTTCAAGCTCTGTCTGACTGTGAGCCCTGTAGGAAATAGCCTGCTTCATGGATGAGCACCTACTTGCAGGGGTTTTCCCTATAAACATTACCAATCAATAACAGAAATAAGAGGTTCATAGTCACAGATCAAGGTAACCAGATTTGATGGTATATTCTAATTTGAGAAGAAATAATGGCATTTTCCGCTCCTTTTTGCTCGTTAAAGTTAGTTAACAAAGGAACTTTTATTAAACTATAGCTTCATTTGCAATATCAGTTTAAAATCAGTTTCTTGGGAAGGGAGAAAAAGAGACCAGTTTAAAAAAAAAAGCTATATCAGGTTACTGCAAAAAACAACATAACATTATTATTAGTAAGCATACTTTTATTTTTATTTGTTGATGACAAATCTTACGATAATGATAAGGAATATGCAGAAGATGTGTAATTCCTTCCCAATGGACTTTATAATCTAAATTAAACAGATAATGGAGCTAAGATTTCTAATGGAGTAACTAAAAATCCCCAAATGAGTATGACCGATACAATCAACTAAACACTAATGCTGCTCAGCATCTAATATGAACTGGTGGAGCATCAGAAGGAAGGTTCTTTCAGACCTTTCAGACTTTCAGAAGAGGCGATAAAGAAGTAAAAATTCCCAGTAACTTACTTTATGAAGAACTAATTCTGCCATAAAAAACAGATAAGATACAGAGAACTTGTGAGGCAATAGATCTGCCAAGTAGAAAAAAAAAATGTTAGGGGGAAATAATACAGGAAATGTAGCTGGGAGTGCATTTTAATGTGCTTTTCAGCATAAAGTGATGGGTAAGGCTGTGGCAACAGATTAGCAGAAGAAAGTGGAATGACAATGGATTTAGACATGTGTTAAAGGTGCTAACCTGGATTTGTGTTCTAGCCCTACTCCAAAATCTCTTAGCCTTGAGCCACTCCCCACCTCCTCCTGCTTTGTTCTAGAAACAAAGGCAGGTTTTCTTTCCTACCCACAGGTTCCCATTGAGAACTAATGCTTTATTTTGTACTTTTCCCATTGAAAAGTAATGCTTCTTTTAGATTCTTGAACTCTCTGGTAACATGCATTTAATAAGTAAAAAAATCTTGGGAATGGTTTCACAAGTGCAGCCAGTTTTCATTTCCATCACAATATTATTATTTAAGAGGAAAAAACCCACAAAACTACACAGATGCCACTTTTATTTCATGGCAAGTTTCTCACTGTTCCTCATTCTCTGACAATTAATAGACATACTCTGTGATAAATCACTACAAGAAAATTAACTGCCTTTCATTGGTTACAACATTTGCATCTGAAAGGGAGTTAGGTGTTTCTGTGTAAAGAAGGTAAGAATTTGACATGGAAAGCTTGTTCCCCACTGAATGTTTTCCAGTTGGAGGAAGGAGTTCTACACAACTTACATTTGAAGCAATGAGAAAAGCATGTTTCTTTTTAAATTCAGGTGTCATCTTTAACTCTTGTGCAAAGCTGCATAACAGACAACTGGAAACCAAACAGTTTAGACTGTAGACAAATACGGTAAGAGGGCCACTAGAAGCAGGACGTTATTCTCAAGAGCAGGTGGTGGTGTTCCTCTATGTCTAAGAGCATTACCATCAGGAAGCAGTCCATGCCATAGAGTTGCATAATACCTTTATGAATTCAGGCACCTTCCTCTATGCTCCTTATTATAAATTGTTAAAAACCATGAGTCATTTCCTCATCAATATTCATTTGTCAAGCACAGTGTCCTATTTACTTCATTATATCTGGTAACTAAGGATCTAAACGGTCAATAGGTGAGAAAGACGTATGGTGAGTTGATAAACTAGGTCTGTCCTGTTCATATGGATATCACCAGGCTGACAGGCTACATTTCATATATGCTTTTTTTTTAGGTCCTTATGTTTATTTACCATGAGGCTAATTCAGTATGCATACAAATTAATAAGCATGATTTTTTCAAGGTCAGTAGGTTTCAGAATATGGCCTAAATGCTCACCTTCTTGTCATTGTTTTTCCTATTAAAATCAGAGCTTAAATAGAAGCTTACCATTTCAGACACTTGAGTCATGACCAATTTCATTCCCCTCAAGGGTGGATCATCCACTTTTCCCATTGGCTAACACTGACTCATTCTGTGCGTCTGTTTCTACTTTTTTTCCTCCTTAAAAACAGTAACTGAATGTGAATATTGTTTAGGTGGAGGTTTTTAACTCCAAGAATATCTCCTCATGAAGCTACACATCTCATTTCTATGTGGATTTTTTTTTTTGCTTTAATTTTTTGTACTTGCTTTTATGGTTTAAATTTAAGCCACTAAGTACTCAAAGATTTTTCCTCCCTACAGCTTATTTCTATGATAACATCTAACTTACCTATGGTTCTGGTCACTAACACAATAAACGTTTTGCCTAACAAAGACAAAATTTGGTCCGGTGTTTCTTGGCTATCTTAGATTTGTTGCAAACACTTGCAGTACCTCTCCTCTGCTGCATAAGCACACTCTCCAGGATCTAAATAATTTACATCAGTGTTGGTAATTTTTTTTATTACTCATTGTTAGCTCCCCCTTAAAGAAATATTTGTGTTTCTTGTTTTAAAGTGGTTGCAAGACAAGCATTGGTTTCTCAGTGTGAGTACTAAAAGTTCAGTACAAAGCATTTCTAGCTTGGGTTTATTTGATTTGTTAAATAAACTGTTAAATAACAAATAAATACATTTTTTGTTAAATAAAAAAAATATTAGATTAGTTGATATCTAGTCAATAAATCCTTTCAAATCAGGTATGATATCTTGCAGCATGAATTACTTTTACAGCTAGTGCAAGGTTACTCATTCTCATTTTGTTTAGCTTCTGGGATCTCAGGCAAACATCTTGTTAATGTCATTTAATTTTCTTATTCTGTGAAAACAGATACTAATACTAAAACTCACGTATTTTGGTGGTATAGTCTATTGTGACTTTTTTTAGACAGATAACTGATTAGAATTTATCTGAGGGGGTTGGAAATCAATTTTGCAAGAAATAAGAGGGGGTATTTGTCTGTTGGGTTTTTTTGTTTGTTTTTTTGTTGTTGTTGTTGTTTGTTTGTGGGGGTTTTTTTAACAATTTGATGAAGGAAAACCAAAGGAAAATCAACAAAAAGGATGAGAAAACATTATCCAGTGCAGTACACAATCTATATTAGCAGTTAAGGCGCAAGTAGTTAACCAGAAGAAATAGGAATAGAGAAAAGTTTATTCAACACTGCAAAAGAGACAAAGCTCAGCAGTAATTATATAAAATATAATGCAAAACTAGTCATGCAGTAGCCATTGTACCATAATGAACTCCAACCAAGGGCTTCTGTAGCTTTTTTAAATTGGAAGTTGAATTTTAAAATCATTATGTACCTCATATTATGTACAAAGTAGATTCCTGTTATTTTTTCTCACATAAAATTAATGGACACATGGAAAGTAATTAGGAAACTGTCTACTGAAGACCATAAATCTATAAAATTAGGACATGCATACCACATGCCAGACACTCAGCTGCCAGAAAGTAGTGCAGATGCATGGAAGAGAGCTCAACTACATTTTCATCAGCGAAAAATCAGCACTAAAATATTAATTGAAAAGGTTGCACAGGAAATAGAGGGAAAATTCCCAGCTAACAACTATTCTTTCTGCAAAAGAAATCTATTTTCCCTCATTTCCCCAACTTAATACAGTTGGCTGGATAAGTCTCATAAGATGAGCAGTATCCTCCCTAAATGCATGATAGTATGCAGGAAAGAGGGCCCACTTTTTTTGTGCAAAGCAATATTAAACAACAAGGAATCTTCTAACCATACTCTCCACCAAAAACCCCAGCCAAACCATGGAAAAATATCTTTTCAACTGCTTGCAAGCAAAAAAACCAACACACTAGCTTTCATTAAAAATAATGTTCTCTAGAAACTCTTTGGAAAAAATTAAAACTTTACTCTCGATTTTGTACAGAAGCAACTTCTCTCCATCATTCCCTTTTCTTACTGCTTCTACTCACAGGTCCCCTGGAATTAATAAATGTTACCTACCCAAGGTGCATCTTAATTTGACTCCAACTATTCTGAGTGAGAGATATGGCATTCCATATCTTAATAAATTGTTTGTCAGATCAAAGCTACATCCACAAAATCTTACAAATCTATCTTTGGAAAGTCTCAGTAGGTTCTGCAACATGCCTCTGGCAATAATTATTTTTTTTTCCACCACATTTTTTAGTCCATTAAATGTATTTTGGGTCAAAACTTTTTAAAAAGGTTTGCTGAATACAATCATTTCTAGGTATCTCCCCAAACCTCTTCCTCCTGACTTATTTCAGATAAATTAGCTTTGCATTTGCCTGTGACCTGTCTGAGTTTTCCTGCAAGTTTTCTACCTAAAAAGTAGAGTTGTCAAAAAATAGTGGCATGCCACTGGTGGTGTTTAGCCTACCACTCTACAACTCATTGCCTCTGCAGTATTTGCTCCTGTTCAAAACTGAAAATTTTCCATCTTGCTCATATATTGTTTGATCACTTCTACTTGGGGCATGCACATTATTCCAGTGAAGACATACAGACACCAGAGTGGCAATTGCATAAATATTATTCAGGCAGTAGAAATCCAAAATGTGGAACCCATAGCAATGTAAAAAGTTACTGCTGGAGCACAGTGAAAAGGGCAAATACCTTGAGGACAGGGACACAAAGTGGAAGAGAACATACAGTTACTTGTAGGTGCAATGAAATACACAGGTCAAAAAAATAAACAAAAGTCAAAGACAAAGTTACAGTGGCCTGAACTTAACATGTTCTTGAAATAGGTAAAGCTAGAAGGCATATGCACATCATGCAGTGAGAATCACATGCTAAGGCTAGAATGCGTCACTGCTATCAAACACTATTAACTGCTTAGACTTTTAAGTATGTAGTGCTGTTAGCACTGGCATGAAAAGTTCTGTTTTTTCAATAACTGCTATTTTGTGACTAACTGTGTTTTCAAAATTAAATTGTTCTAATGCAGCAGTGGGAGTGCACTCTTGATTACATGTCCACACATTATGGAGATCGCACCCATGGCAGGTTTGATTACCATTTGTACCAAGGTTTATCAGTCAGCATTTCCTGTGCTTCATTGTTTTAACTAGCAAAGATATTTTAAAAAAATAAATCATCCTTTAATACCTCTTCTTTCATACTCAGTATGTCTGATAATACAGATAATCATAGGTATACTCAATATAATTTATATAGGCATTACCTCCTTCAGAAGCAAGGGTGAAAAGGATCCTAAACCATGAGCAGCTGACAAAGCTCCTAGACTCTCAGTGCTGCCCTCACTGTAAGTGATTTACTACTATGAACCTCTGCTAAAGTTATCACCCTTTTAATGAACAACTTTCTTGCCTGTAAAATAGCAACAAACCTCACTTTCAATCAGGATAATAGTTAAAGTTTAATTTTGGATCTTATAAGCACACACCTTATAGGTTATTTTTCTAGTCATATAGTTGATTTTTCCCAGAATTATTTTTATGTTAATTGTGATACATATCATCTTGAATTTCCTATTAAAAAAGTGCAGATTTTTTTTTTAAAAGGTAATGATTACAAATTTATAGATCTACAAGTAATTAATTACAATTACAATTTAGGATCAAACACTTCCCAAGCATAAATCATAAAAGTCGCTGAACAAACTCATTTTCATCATGTCATATTCCCACTAGTAGTATGTAAGTGTGGTAACAGCTGCCATTACCCCAATCCTGCCTACACTGTTATAAAAAGGAAGTACCAGAAATTAAGTTTTCTAACTTAGTTACCAACTTCCCAAATATTCATATTTATCTCTGAAATCTTTCATTCTTCTTAAAGTTGTTATAATTGATTCTGCTCCTGCTATGCTTATCACAACACAGCAAGTTCCAGAGGAAGAATTTTTAATACCTATCAAAAGATCATATTTTCATCGCTTATTTTACAGTTCAAGCATACTTTCATTTATGGCTGACCAGTTGAACTGAAAAAAGACCAAGGAAAAGGATTGCTAACTCCTCTCTTCCTGTCCAGTGTCAGAGTAATTAAGGAAGTCTAATTCACCACAGTATAATCAATTAAATATCTTCCAACGACCAAAATTTTTCCAATTTTTTTTTTTTTACTTCAAGCAATTACAAATAGTCTTTCTTAAAAAAAAAAGTGGATTCTTTTTCTCAGCAACTTAAAACAAACTCTGTCTAAAACATGCCAAATCCTCAAACTCTGGAGCTCAATTTTCGGAGGATACAACAATAAAAGTTAAGCATTTGTAAAGATGACAAAAAATGATGGGACCCAAATTAGAAGCATACAAAAATAAGGACCTGCAAAAATAGAGAACATTGTTTAAATGTCTGGCTCAATCCTTTCAGGCTGATCAATAGCAGATTCATTAAAAACTAAAGATTTGTCTCTTGGACAATGGAGGTAGACTTCATTCTAAAAAAATTACTGTGGTACCATTTCAAACATAAAAGGTATTTAAGGGGAACTGCTCTGTATTGCCTTTCATATTTAAAATTATTCTATTCCACTTTTACATACAAGTGATGTATAGCTTTTGTCAGTGTAGGGGAACAGAGGTCACAAATCTAGGTACTAGTAAGCTTTTCCTTCTTCCTCTTCAATTGCCATTTCCTGCTTAGAGCTACATGACTTTAGCAAACAATGTTTGTAAAAACATTGTCAAACCATTTACAATAACAAATAGACCTTCATTTTTTTCTTGTTAATATGTCTTTATTTTCCCTCTAGAAACAATGGCACTGTGCATACAATCTGATACATTCTACATAAATCAGACTACCGAAAAATTCTACTTAAAATTAAATGGAATGCAATAGCTTCCCTATTAAGCTTAACCTTCCTAGTGTCCGATAGAAGTAGTTTTCATTACTTAATAACCAAATGAAAACAATTTTGGTGTATGCTATCATGAAAATGTTATATACTTACACGTTGAAATTTTAGAAAGAGAAGCTTGAATAAGCAAATAAAATTTACCTGCACCAAAGTATGTTTTTTCCCTGAATACAAATTTGGTCTTCATTTAAAATCTGTCACTTCTTATTGGGATAAATGGCACTTTTCTTTTGCTTTTAATTTTTCTAATATCCAATTTCTTCCTGAATGTTCTTTTAATCCAATATATTATTTAGTTACATCTTATTAGCAGATAATTTTGCACTGCAGTTTGATGCACCTTAAAACTCTAACTTGTATGTTCTGGATTGATTGTTTCTCAGATGGTGACATTTTCATTAAGTTTGCAAATAGTGCGAAGTATTATATAGGCCTGTGAGCTGCAGAGTCCAAAATAAATTCAGCACTTTCTCTGATTTATCTTTCAGCCCTTCTTTTTTACCTCTCACAGATAACTTTTCTGTAAGTCTTATGGTGTTTTTCAGGCTTTTTTCCTACTTCCATGACCTCTACCGGTATTTGCCTTGTATTGCACCACATATTTAGCTTACTGAATCAACTGGCATGGTACAGATCATGGCAAACACACATTAGTTTTCTGTTATTGAGATTCCTTGTGTTAAAGGCTCCCCACACCACACATCCCCTACACTCGAATTTTCATTCATAAGGTGGCGAAACCAAAGGCACCTCTCTATTCTTTGTGCTAATTCTGTATTATCTATCCCTCATCTAATTGTTTAGTCATTTTAACCGTATAAGCACTACATATTAATAAAAATGAAACCTCCTACACATATCATCCTCACTGTTTTTACACTGGTGTAATGCAAAACTGATTTGTTTTTCTTCAGGTTTCTCGGGAACTATCGATTATGCTCTGATCTCTCATTTCTTACTGCTCAGACTTGCTAAGCAAACACTAATGCTTCATATCCAGTGAAAGCCCACAGCCTTGCTATACTAGGCAGTAGGGAACCCTCGATGGTGTTTCATCAGTGGGTGAAGCAAACCACTGATGAAACAGAAAAAAAAAAAAAAAAGGGGGGGGGTGCTCCTGAATGCAACAAAGAAATAGAGGCACTGTATGACCTTGAGAAAAAGCCAAATTAGAGATGTAGGTTCTTAGACCTGGCCAGAAAGTAATGTGAAGTAAAATAAAAAAAATTAAAAAAAAATAAAAACCCCACAAACCACTGTTGTTGACTGTATGATTCCTGCTTGTAAAAAAGGCAACAACTGAATGATGTTCCTTTAAATTGTCTATAGGACAGATCAGCCATCTATTTACTCAGTCTTAAACATTGACTCTTATGTAAGATTTTTCAACCTAACTGACAAGCAAAGAAATGGAGGGTGTACAGGGAGATAGATGGCAGATACGGAAGAAAAAGGAATGGTTAGGTTAGGGACAAAGGAGAAGTGATTCATTGCAGAAAAGTAAGATAAAAGAATAACACCAGGTATGTATATACAGGCATAATATTCCCCAAATCAATTTTGATGGCTGAACTCTGTCTTGTTAAAGGCACAGGAAATTCTCTCAACACATTTCTGGAAGTGCAGTGCTAATGACCTAATTCCTATATATTGTTCTGTTTACATATTTTAATGTACAAAATCTACTGGTATAAAAACACTACAAAAGGCCACTGAATAAGATTTCAGGAACGGTAGACTCTGTTCTATTACCCATATACTTTAGATGAACTTCTTGGTGCTGTTCTTTACCCTTTATCATACCTACCCTTGTAATTTCCAGTTGCCTGTTTTCCACCTAAATTGCAAGGTTCAGAGGAACTGCACCTTCCATGTGGCTGCACCTCACCATGAAACACACTAAAATTTTCCATGAGCAAAATTTGAGGGAGCTAAAATACTTTTTTTAAATGAAAATGAAGTTTTGTTGTAAGGCTATCAGTTAGTTCCATCCACAAGTTGCAATTATCCATCCACATGCAATGCTATTTTTGCCCAGAGATTTTCTATAGGATCTCTTAAAACTCGCTTCATGCAAACCATTTCTAAAATGGATGATAGTGATATTGCCTTTTATTATTTAAACTTGATCTTGGCCTCAGATCTGCCTTGCCACTGACTCCTCAGTGTCTTGTCCAGCGGAATTTGGAGTATCTGAGGTGATATAAAATAGTAAGAATAATCAGCAGTTTCAGAATCAAGTACATCAAGTTTAAAGGAAGATACTAACAATCATTTCCTACAGCAAGAAAAACACAATCTCATTTGCAGGAACAGTTTAGCCATACTCTAAACACAGTATGGAAAGAATAAGCACTATTTTAGTGCTTTAATGCCTAGGTTACAAAGCCAATTTTGCTTTCTTAACATAAATGATAGACACACCTGTATGTATTGCTGTATGACACAACAGGCTTTGGCATGTGAGCTTTCAGTCAGTGGAAATTAAAAGAAGAGATCTCAGTTATCATGCAACAAGCTAACACTAAAAGTTACACAAACAGAATTAACCCAATAATAACCACAGTACAAATACAGGCATTTTTAAGCATTCAGAAAACTACTTGAAAACAAACCAAAGTTGCTGGGTTTGGATCCTGGCTTAGATTAGCCTTTTTTCTTGCTTGAATTGCAACTGTGGAAATTTCTACTCTGTTCTGCCATATACACACACACACATCTGCTGTGTGTCTGCTAACATATGGTGTTTCACTAATTAATTGCTAGCTATCAGCCAGGCTCCTACTGTTCATATCAAATGCGAGTACCCTCCAGAATGTTTCACAATAATGATCATTTCACAGATTCACTGCAGTAGCCACTGTACGGTCAGAAAGCAGTTTTTCATGAGAGAAATGCGATAAGTATGTCATCATTTAAAATCTGGGTCTGTTGTTTTAATATTGCAGGTTCACTGTTACATAACACAAAACCATCAGGAAAAGTGCATACTAATAAATACCAGCAAATGAAAAAGCTGTAGTAGTTCAACAACCTGGTTCCTTTGATGAAAGCCAAAGTATGGACAACACAACAATCAAGTCTAGCAAACTTTCAAGACAGCTTTTTAAAAGGGATACAGTTTAGTACTTGGATTCTTTCTTTTTCCTAGTAAATAATCTACTGAAAAGCCCACGTCTTTCTTATTATTAGACGTAAAAGTTATTTTCACACAAGATTTTAGTTACTGTACAATGTCAAGTGGCTCTTCCAGTTCTCAATGTGAAGTAGATTTGATGTCGACAGTGTAACTCCCCAACCTCAGCTGTCAGTCACCTTCTGCTCACGGGTTCATCTAACTGCACAGCAGTTCCAGAGTCACATAGCTGGGAACTCACATGACAGAGCACAAATCATATCCCAGCCAATGCATTTAGGTGTTCATGGCACTTGAAGGCAATTTAGCTTCTTCTGAATTGTGACCTTACAGGTAGTACTGTGTCCATACTAGTTGCCTAAGAAAGGGTCCATGCACATGTCCACATATCTGCACACCCAGGCACATGCCCAGGGATCCACATGTGGCCAGCTATCTCCTTATATTCTGGTTTGTTTCAACATGAGATATCATGTAAACCTATAGCTTCATCAAGATTTAATTCAGCTTGGCATATAAGATTTTGCAGCTCTGTCTAACATACAGAAGGATCAGGATTAATCTTCCTATACGCAAACATTTCAGACAATTGACAAAGTAGCCACTGACAAATAGAAAAAGAAAAGCAACATATCACCTTGATAAGAGTTATCGGAAGTAAGTCAAGAAGTACAAGGTACTAAAGTCTGTAAAGCTATTATTCTATCTAATACCAGAGATTAGTATGAAATTAAAGAAATAATTCACAAGTACTTCAAAAGAAAACTCATAAAAGCAAACAACAACAAAAAAACACCAACACCAAAACTTGATAAGAAAGAATCTTCCTGCCCACATACTGTATCAATTCTTTGTACTGTTCAATCGTAGGAAGCGTGATATCCCAGATGTAAAGGACAATGAACAGTAGGAAGTCATGACCACAGTACTGACACATTACAGAACTGTAAAACTATGTGCTGTTGTAATCCAACCCAAGTCTGCAGATGCTGACACTGGCGTTTGATGAAGTAATTAGTCACTGACTTTGGAGCCCAGAACTGCATGAAACTTGCCAGTCACAGGGTCACTTTCCAAAAGTGAGAATGAATTCCAAAATTAAGCCTCCAAAATTGAAGGATTTTTGTTCCTAGGGAAATACCATAGTCTTCATGAAAAAAATTATTCAATTCTACTGTCTGGTCCTCAGCGTCTCACTGACATAGTTATAGGATAAAGTTAAATCATGAAAAAGACTTGGCAGTATTCTTTAATATAAAATATTTTTCATTGTGCAAAACAGTCTTTGTGTCTATATCTCATTATGACAAATTCTAGCTAAATATGAACTTTACCTACTTGCCATTGAAGGTTTTATTAATAGAAGCATTAACATGACTTTAATTGTAGCATCAAGGTTATAATTATGAATATTTTATGACTAAACAGTTTTCAGAGGGATAATACGATAACCAAAACTATTATTTAATGAAAAGTGGTGAATTACTGGCAAGTAGGAGAACTGCCTTTGGAATTGGAATACAGTTACTGAATATAATTAGTAAGTTAAAATAGTCTCAAAGAAGCCTTGAGATTTGTATTGTTTTGCTTTAAATGATGTAAATCCTTTGGCAGCTAAGTAACAGAATATGCAGATAAGTGTGACACAAAGAACTGTCACCCTAAGAAAGGGCTTAAGACTTGAGCAGAGGTGCCCTTTAGACTGTAGGAAGGTGAGTGTGCTCTTTTCCAAAGATCACATTTACTTTTTGTCCAGCTGCATCAAAGACAGACATTAGGGAGGTTGAAGAAACAAAAGAGGAAAAAAAAAAAAAGAAAAAAAAAAAGAGAAACACCAGGCTATGGACTACGGCAAATTCCCTGTGGTAAAACAAGCGATTATGTAAGGAATGAACAACAATGCTGACAACCAGATGAGCAAGTTCAGGCAAAATAGCCAGTAACAATGAACTGCAATTCTTCCCGTACCTGCTGAGTAAGGCTGGGGGTTTCAAAGGAGCCTTGGGGTCATACAGTTCAATGCAAACTCCCATTGCAAAACCCTTTTAAGCTGATCCATGAACCTAATTGGTCTTCACATTTTGACATTGATAACCAGAATAGTCTGGTTGTTTGATCATAATCTGAGTCTGAGGATTAACACACCCATCTTGCCAGAATCTGCAAATCGTTCAACATATATTAGTTACATACCATTAATCCTACAGGACTAGAATTCAGCCACAACAGTTTTAGAAAGAAAATTCCCAAAAACTGTGTATGAAACCTGTTTCCTAGGACTCCAAGGTGGCCATTCTCTAAAAAAACCTGATTTTGAAAACTTAATGCTTGTTCCTGTTTTCTAGCTCCACCTATTGACATGCCATGACAAAGTTCTATCTAAAAATCCTTCCCAGCCTTTGACAAAGAGCGCTACCCTACCTTTAATGGCACAGTATGAGTAGCTGATACAAAACACATGACAGACAATACAAGCTGAAAATAGATAAGCACTCTGTTTCTGTAACTGGCTTGTTAACCCTCAATAATACGGAAGACCAGGATAAATGAGATTCTTCTGTTATAACCTCTATTACTTTCAGTCTACATTATATTAATTTAGAAAGATAAAGGCCTCATTTCATTTGTTTAGGCTCTTTCAACTCCTCACCAGATAATACTATTAAGCTATTACTGTGTTCAAGGGTTTGGGTTTTTTTTACAGCAGGCCATTTCCTCCAAGGAATCAGTCATTATTTATGTGTATTCCATAAAATAAGCTCTTACCAAATAGGTGCCTGTGCACGGTAAGTTGTGTTCAAGACGTTACAGCTCCCTAGCAATCCTATTGGAGTCTACTAAAAGAACAATATGGAGCCCATTAAAATAGCAATCTGTACTTTTAGTGCAATTGACTCTGTAGGTAAGCCAACTCACACATGACAACCAAAAGCATATAATTAGTAATGATTAAAAAGCAGCAAAAAGATCCAGTAATAGCTGTAATATTTATATGTATATGCCACTTCTAACCCCTCACACATCCTGTTCACCCAAATGAACATAATTAGAATGCAGACGAGCATGCACACAAAATAAAAAGGCTCACTAAAATAGAAGAATATAGGTCTCCCTACAACACTGGGCATCACAACATCATGGAAAGACACAAAAGCATATATAGTTAAAGCACAGCTCTGATATCATGGTTTTCTTTCAACAGAGCAAGGTTTTTGTGTTAACAGTGTCTAAGTCTACAGAAATTAGAATAACGTTATAAAGCATTCCAGCTTAGTCCAAAAAAATTGAAATAGCAAGGATTTTGCTCAGACTGCAAGAATGTCTGGTGGTTGTTGATTATTATTCTCACCATTGCCATTTTGCATGCATCAGCTACATTCTGAGTTTTCTTCTACTAGATTTTAGCTTAAATCTCAGAAGCAGGAGTACACCAGCAGATCCAACACAGGTCTTCAAGAGGATTTTTGCAGGTCTTCAGGATCAAACATGAAGGATTTTTAGCCTTCTACCCATACAAGGTGTTACCTTCCTTAACATCACAGATTTTAGCAACTCTCAGCATATTTACATATGCAAATCGGTAAGCATAAGGGCAGCATTTTGATATAGCTTAATCAGAATGTACTTTGGTGTTTTCCTTAGTTAGGAAAACTGGTAATATCTCACACTTAAAGCGGAATTTATTCCTCCTTATCCTAGCAATAAACTATCTCAAGTCTCCTGTTTTCAGAGGTTTTCAACTTGGGATGAAGCTCTTTCCCTGCTTGACTTTATACTTGAGTCTGCCGTTCCTAAAAGCCCAACTTCTACCTGTCTCTTAGGCAGGACTGAGACTATAATGGTAGTTATGCTGGGTAATTTATTTAAAATACACAGTTCTGAAGTTTAAGACATAAGTGTCTTAACTGTCCTTGTGACCAAAAGTCTAAGACAATTCATAAATAATAAAAAGCCACTCTATCTTCTAAATATAATATTTTTTTTTCTGTACTAAGTTATCTCCCATCCATTCTCTATTAACATACATGCTTTCAGAGTACTGGCATAACATGAGCAAAAAATGACAAGTGCAAATGTTTTGATTGCAGGTCAGTAAGTGCTGCAATGCACTTCCCGTGGCAGTCAGAGTTTTTAATTTGTTGTAATACATTTCCAGAGCTCAACTGAAAATCTGAGAGAGACTCCAGATCTGAAAGCTCCATGCCCAGAAGTTCATCAATATCTTCTGCAAGTAGTGAAGGAAGCCTCTGTTGGATTTGCTGCAGTTGAACAAAACTTGCAGAAAACAAAAGCTGGAGTGAAATGTGATGATTAACTTCTTTGTACCTCGTTTTTTCCTGGCAGTTATATCATCTTACTCTTACACCTCAAATTTCAGCAGAAATGCACATCATGTCAAGGACAGATAACTTCCTTTAGTTTTTATGTGACATTTTACAGCTACTGAAGGGACACAATATTAGAAATTATACAAAGTGATAGGAAGAGAGCTCAAAAGACTGAAGTTGTAAGGGAAATAAGATAAAAAAGTGTGAACACAGCATATGACAACTCAGAAAACACAGAAAACTGAAATAAAAAAAAAATCAAGAGTATGAAAGATGGAAAGAAACCCCATAAACCTCAGCTCATACGAAGCTTCCTGATGTATCTGTTGCTGAAGACAAAAAGCCCTGGGAAGCACAGTGCTAAAGCAATACTGCCTGGTTATTCTACTAGGCAAACGGATTCATACCTGAACAGAAGCAAAAGGAAGTTATTGTGGGCGTTTTTCAAACCACCTCTCCATTTTTTTTTATTTTTTTTTCCCCAAGGTTCCTGGCTTTCTACTGGTCTCAGGGATTGGGGTCATAATCAGATCCAGTTTAAACAAAATTCCATATTAGAGCCCAATAAAATTTGTTTCCAATTATAATTGCCAGGACAGATTCAGTAAGTGGATTTTCTCCGCTTTTAAACAGTTGTAGCTATATCCCAATATATTAAATCCAGAAGCCACCATGCCCACATCAAAAAAATACCATTTATTTTATTAGTCCAATGTGCAGACTGCATTTTGTACAGTTTCAGTGAGCCTGCTGGGAAATGGAATAGCATAGCTCACATATAGTGCATATTTGTGAACACTGCAGAGCAGAGCAGAGGCTCTAAGTACCCAAGAGCAGCTGAGACTGTTGGCTTAAGAGATGATCACATACATATGGGGAAAGCTAAAAGCAAAAAGGCGTTGCCAAAAGCACAAGGCACTCTTGAAAGGTACATAATCTGAAAGGAACTCTGCTTCAAAACTACATTAGGCAAATCCAAACAAGTCATTAAGAAAGGGAGGGAAGAACAGAGTTCATCAGAAATACTGCCCATGATACTACTATTTTCATGATCATGATACTACATAGATCAATTTTCAACTGGAAGATTGAAGTGAAACATTTTAAATGAGGCTAAAATGTCTGTATTTTTGCAAGAAGGTGGTTTCATTTTCTTAGTTTTAAAAGGAATTATTATAACATTTGCCAAAAATATTTCTACATTTTCTCACCTTTTCTTCATGTGTTTGAATTTTACTTTCACTACTGGAAAAATAAGGAAGGAGGGACTTTATTTGTTTGAAAAATAAACAACCAACCAATGTCAT